>NC_043701.1:2451392-2452494 GCF_006229205.1 Suricata suricatta
CCACACTCCTGCCCCCCCACAGCCTCCCCCACCACACCCCTACACCCTACAGCCTCCCCCACCACGCCCCTGCATCCACAGCCTCCCCCACCACAGTGGGACGTGCGTTGGAATCGATTCACCTGTGCTGACCCCTCATCCCCAGCCAGACTCCGCAGCTGACCATAGAGCCCACGCAGGGGCTGCCGTT
The DNA here is from genome assembly GCF_006229205.1 of Suricata suricatta. NCBI lineage: Eukaryota > Metazoa > Chordata > Mammalia > Carnivora > Herpestidae > Suricata > Suricata suricatta. The sequence goes on from NC_043701.1 coordinate 2,451,583, forward strand.
GGGGGATCTGGACAGGTACCTGAGGCCATGAACTCCTCTCATGAGTCCCACGGCGGGGTTCATGGCCCTAAAATGCTTGTCTTCCTGCTTATTTCTTCTTCTTTTTTTTTTAACGCCGGGGCCCATGAGTTCTTTCTTCCTTCACGCTTTCTAATTGGTTAACATTGTATTTAGGAACTTCATTATTTTCATGTCTACATTTGGAATCAGACAGTCCGGTGAACTCTCCAAGTGCCCCGTGCTCTCTCCCTGGTTCATTTGCATGTTACAGGTATCATCTGTGAGAAAGCCTCAACTTGGTTATGTCTTGCCAGTGGCTGGAACTTTCTAGATCATTCTACGTCTCCCAACAGGGATGTCTGACAGAGATTCGAGACCGTCACACCTGCGTCTACCCCCCAGACTCGCCCGCAAGCACCCACCTGCCCCGCACTGGCCCTGGTGTCTCCCTGCCCCGGCCTGGCTGGCGTCCGGGGTGAACTCCTCCCGCCCCAGCCCTGCCCACAGAGTGTGTGTGGGCGTCACCTCCTGACTCTCCCGTACACGTTGTCCTTCTTGACATCCCAGTCCTCCCCTTTCCCTGGGAAGCCGGAAAGCGTGTGGCCGGACCCAGCCTGAGCGCTCCGGAAACCCGCCTACTTCCCGGTGGGTGCGTCCGGTGCTGCCGGGGCGCCTGCGCTCCGGGACCAGAGCCCCACGTCAGGCTTCCCCCCGGGGCTCCCCTGGACTCCTGTTACAGGATTTATTTCTGCCCCTACTTTCTTTGTCTGTTCGACTCATCTGGAGAAGAGAAACGATGGAGTAAGTGGTAAGAACCCGACTGGGTGTGAACCCAGCGGGCACAACAGCGGCCCTGCTCCCTCCCCCCTCCCCCCTACCGCAGGGGAAGCTGCGCTTCCTAAGACCCACCTG
>NC_043701.1:2452594-2470113 GCF_006229205.1 Suricata suricatta
GGGGCTCCCCTGGACTCCTGTTACAGGATTTATTTCTGCCCCTACTTTCTTTGTCTGTTCGACTCATCTGGAGAAGAGAAACGATGGAGTAAGTGGTAAGAACCCGACTGGGTGTGAACCCAGCGGGCACAACAGCGGCCCTGCTCCCTCCCCCCTCCCCCCTACCGCAGGGGAAGCTGCGCTTCCTAAGACCCACCTGCTTTGTCACCCAGCTGCTCTCAGGACACCGGTGACAGTCTTCTCTCCCCCTCTTCTCCTGAGCAGCAGATTCTTATCTGCCCCGCCCCCACCGCCCTGCGGAGGGCACTCTGCCGCCTCCACAATTGTCAGCAGACCTTCAGGCCCGTGTGTCAGCCGTCAGCAAGATGGCCTGCGCAGGCTATTGATTTAATGACAACTATCACTGCTCGGAATTGATCTAATGTTTTCATTACACTAAAAATGCTTTAACAAGTTCATTCAGAACCGGGCGATGGTAGAGATCTCCTCGGGCCTGACTGTCCCTGAAGAAAGGTGAGTCGTGGGCGGCCTTCTGGGGTGAGAGCCCCGGGTGCAGGGACATGCAGCCTCACGCTGTGCAGCCGCCTTCCCAGAAGGGACCAGAGACCTCACTGTGCCCGCCAGGACTTTCTACTTAGGAACGCTCCGTGCCGCTGCAGCGGGCTCCCATGGCCTCTGTCCACTCCCCCAGCAGGTGCCCGGTACAGTCGTGCCCTTGAAAAGGCTCAGCCTCCTCCTCCTCCTCCGTCTGGCTGTCCCATCTGCTCCTGGGGACGTCAGCGTTTCCTACCTGGATTCTCCTTCCTTTCCTCCCTGCCTTTTCTGCTTCGTGTGGCCGTCAGTGTGAGCCCTGACTGCTTCCAAGCTGTGGGACTCTGTGCCCCAGGGCCCCACACAGAACTGTGGGTGCGGGCACACGTTCATAAGGAAGTGGCAAGGGGCCGGCACACTGAGTGCCCTGGGAAACCATCCGTCCCCCCGGCTGGGCCTCCCATGTGCGGGGCCGGCACCCTGGACCGACTGCTCCCACCTCACCTGGCCTCGGTGCCCTCCTGAGCCTGGATCCCCAGCCTGGCCTAGTACCGAGGACCGGCTCTCTGCTCAGACCCCTGCTCCGAGCCGGCGGTCAGCTGTTGGTCACGGAGTCCCCACGACAGGACCCGCTGTATCACTCGAGAGGCCCATGCCGGTGGAGACGCAAGGCCTATTAGCCAATCGGTAAGCGCCCCCAAACGGCGACAGCAGACGGCTCACAGGCGGCCCCTGCCCCCGAGGGCCGGCCAGTCTGTGTCCTGGAACCACAGTCACAGCCGCCTCGGGGAACAGGTGTCCTGGCCGGAAGCCATAGCACCAGGCCACTTTCTTATGCGTGGGCTGTGGGGCCCGTGGCCCTGGGCCTGTGGGCACTGCCTCCCGGGGGTCCCTTCAGTGACACTGGCCTGCGATCAGACCCACAGGCCCACCTGCCAGCTCCGAATGGCGGGGGGCCCTGAGCAGACGAAACTCGCACGTCTCAGGAGGGCACCAAGAGCGCCCGAGCCCCGCGTGCACGCCGCGCGGCCCCCAGGGCTGTGGGTGTTCGGAGCCGGGCAGGTCCTGGCCAGGACGCAGGCCCGGGTCCCAGAGTGATGTCGACACTCACAGTCCTCAGGCCAGGACGCGAGGTTGGCTGCCACCCAGAGCCCAGAGCCAGGGAGCGCCGCCTCCCATGGGGCCGGGAGATGAGGGGGCCGCGCTGCGCATCCCCGAGTGCGGGCTGGGCCCCAGCGCACCCCCAGACGCCGGCGCGCCGCCGTGGACGCCAACGCAGACCCACCCATTTATCCACTGGAAAGACACGCATTTGGGGGTCTTTCTACACACCCGTCGTCCCTGTGCGGTCTAGGGGCTCCTGGACCTGAGAAATGAAGAAATCACAAACACCCCAGCATCCGGCCTCCGGGGCTCAGCTCTTCATTGACTTGGACGTACATTTCAACAGAGGTTTTCCCAGACCTGGCTGATGAAATCTCGGAGCTGCTGGGGCCCAGATGAGACCCTGAACCACATAAACCAACGCGCGCTGGTACCCTGGCCCCCCACGCCTCACCCCACTCACACACGGCGTCCGTCACCGTCCCTGCCTAGCCACAGAGTCCAACGGCCTTGTCGCCACTGGCCACCGGGACCCGTTCTCCCACCAGGGTATGGGCGCACCAGGGCAAGTGCAGGTAAATAATGCCTCGGGGGCGCAGGCTCGGAGCTGACCGCTGTCACCTCTACCACAGGCCATCAGCACGTCAGATGTCCAAGCCAGCGGCAAGGCATCAGGCCAGGACACCGCAGGTGCACCCGGCGAATGGCACAGACAGAGGGCTGAGCGGATGGGGACGATGACCCGACACGCTCCATGACTCACCTTTTCTTTAATAACCTTCACGGTTGACGGACACCAGCCTCCAGGCTCGCGCTCTCTGACAGTCAAGTCAGGGCTTGGCCGCGTCCTCCCTGTGGTCCGTCCGTCAGGGCCGCCCCTTCCCCTCCAAGGAAGACGACATGCTGGGTGGTGTTTACCCTTCCCGTCCCTTAATCCAGGCAAAGGCTCGGCCTGTGCTCGGAGAATCCACATGGCAGACCCTCCAAGACCGACGTTAGTGTGTGGGCTCTGATTTGTGGGGTTTTCTCTGAGTCCTCAGCACCTGATCGAGTTACTTATTTATTTTTAAATTTTTTAATGTTTATTTTTGCGAGAGAGAGAGACACACACAAAGCACAAGCAGGAGTAGGGCAGAGAGGGAGGGAGACACAGAAACGGAAGCAGCTCCAGGCCCTGAGCTGCCAGCACAGAGCCCGACGCAGGGCTCGAACCCACGAACCGTGAGATCATGACCTGAGCTGAAGTCAGACGCTAAACCGACTGAGCCCCCCAGGCGCCATTGGCACCTGATTTAAAAATGTAAACACGGCTTTGCCTGTGAAATACACGAAAGACAAAAACTGCCTACTGTTAAAGTAGTTTTTCTCCTCCGATTTGTGTCTACACCTAAAACCAAAGTGGAGCTACAATAATGGTTATTCACCCTGGTTGACAAAAGAAACCTGCATGATTTCTGTTTTGTTTTGTTTTCAGAAATGGTTGATAGTGGTGATGGGGGTGGGGTTCCCTAAAGGTTCTTGAGCTGAGGAGAATGTCTCATGAGTGGTTGGTTTGGGGGCTAAGCCAAAATGGTTGACGCATGGGGGCGCCTGGGGGGCTCAGTCGGTTGAGCCTCCGACTTCGGCTCAGGTCATGATCTCACGGTTCGTGGGTTCGAGCCCCGCGTCGGGCTCTGTGCTGACAGCTCGGAGCCTGGAGCTGCTTCCGATTCTGTGTCTCCCTCTGTCTCTCTGCTCCTCCCCTGCTCACATGTTGTCTCTCTTTGTCTCTGAAAAATAAATAAACCTTAAAAAAAAAAACGAAACACAAATGAAATGGTTGGTGCAGTGGCTTGTCCACCCCTACCACCTCTCCCTGTGACCTTCACCCTGACTCCTTCTCTCTGCCTGAGTTACCGGTTCTTTGGTATCAGTTGAGGACGGCTATAGGCTGTGGGCGGTCTGGGGAGCGGGCGTGTAGTGTGGGTTTTTGGCCCTGTGGCTCCGGGCATCTCCTCACGCTGCCCCCCACAGGCAGGTCTGTGTCCACACAGGAGGTCGACCCTGCGCCTTGGGGTCCCCGTCCCTCTCAGGAAGGCCAGCTCTGTACCAGCCCGCTCCTCGCTGCCCGGTGTGGCCACCAGGTGGGCCCCGCCGCCACACGCTCCCTGGCTTCCCCCTCAGGCAGGGGCGCGTGGCCTTATTGGAGCCGTGGCCATGATCTGACACTGACCGGGAAGTGGCTTTCTCCCTAGGGAGAGCAGGTGTCTTTCAGAGGAGGCTTGTAGGCGAGACTCCTGGCGGGACCGGAGGGCCCTGGTCACAGCAGAGCGCGCTGACCCACGTGGTGGGCCTGCCGTGGCAAGGTGAGGTCAGCCTGGGGCATTCCCTGATCGGCATTTAGCACAGAACTCACGCCGAGTCCTGCGTTTCCTTGGATGCCCAGCCTTTTCCGATGGAAGCGGGGGACCCGCGTGACCGTCTTTCCAGAGCCCTCGGGAGGCAGTGTGGTTATGGGAGGGGGCGGGCTCTCGCTCTGGCCTCGGGAGGCGCCCGCAGGCCAGCCACCCCTCTCTGCACGGAAGGCATTTGGGCGACATGGTGGTGAGTCCTAGAGACGCACCCGGTGTTGGGTCTTGGCTTTGCAGCCCTGTGTGGCCGGAAGCCAGGCCCTCAGTTTCCCTGCCAGCAAAATGGGATGATAGCAAACGTCCCATGGGCTTCAGTGTGACAGCACGTGGACTGACCACACGGTGCTGAGGCCCGAGCCACCCCGCAGGTGGCCCCACGGATCACTGTCCCCGAGAGACCCTTAGCCACGTCGCGCTTGGTTTTCACTGACAGTGACCCCAAGGGCGGAGCGTCCCTGGAAGAGCCGAGCCGCAGCCCAGCGGCCACACCCCAGCCTCACAGAAGACAGCGGGTGCACAAGGAGGGCGGGACGGAAGACTGCTGAGTGCAGGCAGGTGAGAGTTACCGAACAGAAGAGCGGCTTCCCAGGGAGCCGCCGAAGACCTCCCGGCCGGTGGGCTCCCCGGGCTCCGGACGCCGACCGGACCCGTGTTCTGCCGGCTCCCGAAATCCTCCCGCCCTGGTTGGTGCCGTTTCTCCCAGAGTGAAAGCATTTGCCGACCTTAATGAGCTCTTCCCTGGGTGACTAAAGGCCACTATCCCGAGCATCGAGGGTGACTGACTAAGACTGGAGGTAAACAGAATTACAGTGAAACCAGAATATTCCCTGGAAGACAAACACTGGCAGTTGCTAATTCTCGTGTTATTTCTTTTTCTTACAATCACACAGATGGAAAATGCCTGTGGTTTGGGCTCTGAGTAAAATATTATAAGATTTATCTTTTTTTGTTTTGTTTTTTGGCGTTCATCGCTCTGCCTCGTGTCCAGAGCATCTTCAAGTTGCTGGAATGAGTTCTCCTCCCAGTGATGCTGGTTTTAGGCCTGGAAAATATAATTTGGGTTAAAGCTCGATGGGGAGTCGCTAGCGCGGACGGGTTGCCGTGGAGATGTGCGGGGAGGGGCCGGATGGCCGCGGTGTTGGAGCCTCGGGTCCAGGCTTTGTCTCCGCGCCAGCTGGTGGCCTCCTGGTCCCCACACCCTCCCCACCTGCTGCCTCCCTGAATCGCTGCCCGCACATGACTAGCACAAAGTAGGGGGGCACTTCCGGGGGGCTCTGGGCGGAGCAAGTCTTCGATAACTGAACCCCGACTTTGTTCAGCGACTGAGCAGCCAGGTCCTTGCTAGGACGGCTTGCTCTCTTCCTCAGCCGCGGAGGACGCGTCGCTGCTGCCCTAAGCCAAATGCAGTCATTTCCTTTCCGCGCTGGTGAGGGTCTGGGCCAGACCCCAGGACACCCGGGCCAGTAAGAGTGGTGGGACCCCCGGGGGTGTCTGGGCACGCTGTCCCTGCAAACAGAGGGGGACGGGGACACACTGGGCTGTGACTCTGGATGGCAGCCCTGAGGGCTGGAAGCCTGGAGCCATGGACAGCGTCCCGCCACCGGGCGGGGCAGCTGGGAGCCTCTCAGAGAACTAGCATGAGAGACGGAGTGTCTTGGAGGTGCCCAGCTACCCGCTGCTGAGGCTGCTGACCCGTGGCCGCCCTGGTTCACAGAGACAAGCCTTCCACCTGACTGCGGAGTGTGCACCCCCGATTCGTACGCTGCAGCCCTCAGCCCCCTGGGACCCAGAAGGGCCCCCTAGAGGTAAGGTCTTCAGGGACCGTAACCCTAATGAAGGCTGGGGTTGTAATAACCTGTGAACTACAGTCCACAGCCCACGACCCAACGTGGCTGCTCTCAGGAGACAGACGGTACACGCACAGGGGACGGACCGAGTGCGACACGGACAGCCCACGGAGAGGTAGCCGGGCCTGCGAGCACCGACCTGGGACTTGTGGCCTCCGGAACCGTGAGGCGTGACCGTGGTGGGAGCCCCGTCGGTGGTAGTCACGGCCGCCCTCGGAGACGGGACAGGCGTGAGAGGCAAGCAAACCGCACCCGACCTGACGCAGAGCGGCTTCGAAGCGGGGGAAGTCGACTGAGCCCAGGAGTGAAGCAGCTCGCGGGGTCTGTGCCCGCCGTCGGACAGCCAGGCTCGCACACCTCTTGGCTGCCTGCTGTGCAGACGCGGACGGGGTCCCTTCTGCCTCCGCTCGTGGAAGAGAGGAGAGCCTTCCCCTCGGGTCTCGGCCGGATACACACGTGCAATCCCGGACCAGCAACTGGTAATGTGCGTGCAACCACTGCGGTGGGATCAGACTAGGAAGGAGCCAGTTTTCTGATACTAGTGGTCGTCAGTAACCGAATAGAGTGGTGCTTTACTCATACGGAAGAAAGTGGGACAGAAACCCCACTGATCCCCAACAGGCCCACTGGTTTTGCCTCCCCCAGAGCTCCCGGATTCACCCACCTCTCAGCCTCTCCTCTGTGTTCCTGTGATCCGAGCCGCAGTCATCCCATGCTTGGACTGGTGCAGTAGCCTATCAGCTGGGTCACCTGCCCCCACCCCGGTCCCCTCTGCCCCTTCAAACGACAGCCTAAATCATTTCTGAAAAACACGAGTCACATCAAGCCACACCTTACAATGCAGTGGCTTAGCAGAGAGATACCTTTCCTTCCCTCCACCTGCAAGGGCCGGCCTGTCTGGCCAGAGTAAGGCCCCGTCTTCGCGTGCTCGTCTGCAGAGACCCTATCTCTGGTTCCATCACAGTCACAGATCCCGGGCATCGGCTGAGGACCGTCCTTTTGGAGATGCCGTTGGGCCCGGACGGTGAGGAGCAGGGGAGGACGGAGAGCAGCCTCCTGTGCCCTCCTGGCCAGACCTCCGCCTCCCTCGGAGGCTCCCGGCTGCTCCCGCCTCCTCAGCCCTGAGCAGGGCCCCGGAAGGAGGCCCGAGGCTGGGCTCCAGGTCACCGTTTCTACGAGGGCATGGCCGGCCTTTGGGTCCCTGAGGGGGACTGTGGCGCTCGGCGCCCTCTGGACGTCTAGTGCCCACAGCATGAAGAGAGCCTCGGGCGTGGGCCCCTCCGCTTGCAGGTCAGCGAGTGTCTTTTGATGGGCAGAGTGCAGGTCGTGTTCTCTTCCCCCCCGATGTGTCCCCATCCCTGGTGGGGGGCAGCGGGCAGGGCTCTGTCTCCCCCGAAAGGCTCTGGGCTCCACTAAGCAGGACCCAGACGTTCTGGACGGTGGGAGAGTGGCCATCCTGTGACCACGGCTATTTCTCAGAGACACAGGCAGAGGCCGGGCCAGACCCACACCCGTGACAAGAGCCTGTGACCCCGGGTCCGGCCCCTCCCAGGCTGCGTCTGGGATTCACCTGCAGGTGCCATCCGGGGACTGGCGGTGACCGTCCCCGCCCTGCCCACTGGAGGCGGCTGCACGTCCCCAGCTCCTCCTCACCCCAGCGCTGCCCCGCGCCCTCCGCTGCTGCCTGTCCCTTGCTCTCGCCCTTGAAGGCGGCAGGTGCTCCAACATTGGTTGATCCCGAGCCTCCAGGGCTGGGCGGGCAGCAGTGGTGGCTCCTGACGCGCAGTGCTCCCCTGTCCCCCGGAAGCGGCTCTCCGGCTGCCTGTCACTCGCTGACCGCAGGGCCGCTCCAGACGGCTCCTGCACCCACGCGCCCCGGGACCCTCCGATTCTGCCGTGACCTCCGCCACCTCCCTGGCACTTCCAAATCTCCCTCCGAGAAAGGGAGGGGGAGGAGGGGCGGGGGAAGGGAGGAGGCAGACAGACGGAAGGGGCTGGCGGGCCCAGCGGGGAGGGGCTGGCCCTCTGGCAGACAACGTGACCCGCCACCCCCCACGGGGCTCGCTCCTGCCGCCTGCTCTAATAAACCCAAAACTCCAGTGACTTAAGTGAAGATTTCAGATTAACATTTAAATTAACACCGGACTGGAAATCTGGAGGCCCAGGTCGCTGATGTGACTCTGTTAACGTGTTCTGTGACCTGGGGCAGAAATCTAAAATGATCTTTTCTCACCGAGCCGGCCCTCCATGGGGAGGTCAGGGATGGCAAACCTGCAGGCCCCCCTCCCTCCGCGCCTGTCCTGGAATCTAGAGCCTTCCATGAGTGGGGTGGTCGCTTCTGACCCTGAGTCGCTGCTTGACCAGTGAGTGTGGCCCCTCCCACCGCCCCCCACCCCTGGGTCTGGGAGAGAGAGGCACAGGGGACGAGGCCCTCTCCGACCCCCAGGGGCCATCAGCTCAGTCCCTCCAGGGGTCTGTCCTCACGAGACATCCTACATGGCTGTCTTGGTGGCCCCGAATCTGGGGACTGAGTGGAAGGGAACAGGTGTTACCATATAACCGATGGCCCAGGGGGCCAGACACACCCCACCGTACACATCCAGCCTTGTGGGCTCTTGAGAACCCAGACACCCCTCTACCCCCCGCTCAGGCTGGACTCGGACACCTGGGTCTGAGACACCGAGCAGAGAAACCTCAGGGGTCAGGGATCCCAGGCAGGTCACCAGGTCAGGTTGGGGATTCCAAGAATTGGGACCCTTCCAGAGGGTGGGTGAGGGGCTGGCCCAGCAGGTGCCTGACGCTCTGTCCTAGGCTGAGGGCATAACTCGGCTGACGTTGGACAACCTTTCCCGACTCCTGCCTGGGAGGCTTACATTTGCCTGCGACTCGGCAACATCGGAATAGGGCCGGGACATTCTCCGAGGGGCCAGGGAGGTGCCGGCGGGCCATCGGGACCTCCCCCTGCAGCCGCCCCTCTGCGGACCGCCCGCAGGCCTGGGCCCCGTGGCCTGGCCCAGCTCATGGGGCCCCAGGGCGGGAAGGGAGGGGGCCGCACCGGGGCCAAGGGCATGTGTCCGCTCTCTCTCCAGGAAGGAAGGTCCCGGAACACACATTCCAGAGCCACGCCGGGCTGTGCGGGAGCCAGAAAGGCAGCGTGCTTTCTCTGTGGCCAAACCATCCAGGTTCTGCGGGTGACAGCCTTGGAGACACCGGCAGTTCTGTTCTGGGAAAATTACGCCCGGAGACGGAGGCTGTCTCTGCTGATGACTCACTTCGCGCAGGCCATGGCGCGGGTGTGGTCTGTGACAATAGTGCCCCACAGCTGCAGCCAGAGGACAAGGCCTCTTACCAGGCCAGTCAAGAAATAACGCCTCCAAACCGACAGGTGGATTCCACGACCGTCCGGGGAGCGGGCCGAGAGCGCAGCGTCCAGGGGCGGCCGGGGCGCACCTCTCTCCCGTTGTTTCCGGGGGCATGAGTCCCTCCGACCAAAGCCGGTGCCGCTGCCCGCGTGGGTCCCTGCCGCCCGGGCTCATCGCAGGGTGCCAGGAGGGGCTGGTGGTGCAAGGGCCTCTCTCCAGGGGTCACCTTACCCCTGTGCTCACGGAGGAGCCCCCCGTGGCCGGAACGGTGTCCCCGCCCCGGGCTGCTGCCCGGCTTAACACCGCTGCCGACGCGGGCGGCCGGGCCCCAGGCCCAGAGGTCTCCGGCCTTTACGGAGCTCGGGTCAGGAAGGGGAAGATACCCAGACAGGCCCCTCCCCGAGTCCGCTCCAGCGCCGTGAGGTTTCACTGCCAGGTGATGACCGCCCCGCCCCACGTCCGCATCGTGGGCACCGCGTAGACCCGCCAGAGTGGAAACATCCTCCTGACACGGCCTCCCCAGGGCCCACAGCTCCTGTCTGAGATCAGAACAATTTCGTCAGCACAAGCTCAGGTTCAATCCACGAACTGCTTTGCCCAAAACAAGCTGTAAAACACTTTGAAACCCGCGCCACGTGACGCACGTGGTCCCGGGGACCCAGGAGGCCTATCGCCGTCCTGTCCAGGCTATCTTGACGGTCTGCAGCTGCGGGCAAGGCTGGAGAGTCAGGGCTGCACCCCGGCCCGAGCCCTCGGTCTGCGGGCTGAAGTGGCAGCTCTGGGCGGAGACACCCGCAGACGCGCCTGGACGAGCCAGGAGAGCGGCCCGGGAGAGGAGCCAACCGCCCAGGCCCGGCCGTGGGGACACAGCCCAGTCCACGCACGGGGCGGGGAGCCCCCGGAGTGCTGGCTGCCATCGTGATCGGGGCACGCCTTCGCTGTCGCAGTGGCCCGCCTGGGCCCTGCTCACACACACAGTCAGGACCCGGCGTGGAGCAGGGTCAGGTCCACAGTGCCCGAATTCACATCCTGGGCGGTGACGGTGGTGCTGTTCCAACAAAGGGACTCGGTTTTGCCTGAGTAAGACAGAGGTTGCTTCGGCCTCAGCAGCAGCGGGGCCGCCCTGGGGGGCAGGCTTGCTTCCTCCATCAGGCCCCACACCCTCGTCCACGGCTGGGGCCACACAGCCCGCCCAGAGTTCTTTTCCTGCTGAGACACGAGGCTGATGTTGGAGGCTCCACTTCGTTTACCTGCTGCTGGTGAGCTTCTCCGCTGGGCCTGGGGAGCAGGGCCCAGGCCCGGCGTGGAGCCCACAGGACCTCAGGTCCAGAGGCTCTGGCCATTTCGAATCCAGCAAGAATGTGTCATTTGGGAGCAGGGCCCGGTTTGGGGCCAAGCTTTCCCCATAAGGCGAGGTTCCCTGAGTGTAATTAATGCAACCCAGTGAGGCTTGGGGGTCCCTGACAGACTAGGAGCAACAGCGTCTTGATTCTTTAAAAACAGCGTATGTTAGGGGCTCCTGGGTGACTCAGTCGGTTAAGCGTCCAACTTTGGCTCAGGCCACGATTTCACAGTATGTGGGTTTGAGCTGTGCTGACAGCTCAGAGCCTGGAGCTGCTTCCGATTCTGTCTCCCCCTCTCTCTGCCCTTCCCATGCTCGCAATCTGTCCCTCTATCAAGAATAAGTAGACATTTAAAAATTTTAATTAAAAAGCATATTTAAAATGTTTTAATGTTTATTTATTATTTTTGAGAGAGAGAGCGTGAGCAGGGGAGGAGCAGAGAGAAAGGGACACACAGAATCGGAAGCAGGCTCCAGCTTTCGAGCTGTCAGCACAGAGCCTGTCACGGGGCTCGAACTCACGAACCATGAGATCATGACCTGAGCTGAAGTCAGACACTTAACTGACTGAGCCACCCATGCGTCCCCAAAGCATATTTTAAATGAATAAGTACATGGTTTTAAGAACCACAGAGGACGACAGGGCACACAGGAAATGTGCCCTCGTGCCTGCGGCTGGCAGTCGGAGGGGGAGCCCTGCCTTCCCTGTTTGCAGGGGTGCGCACTGGCCGCGGGCCCGGCTGGAGCACTGCGCGGGTGGCCTGCCGGAGATTAGGGGCCACAAGGCCCGGACGGACGAGGTGGGGTCCGACGTCACCAAGGCCCGGCAGAAGACCAAGGTGGGCTCCTTCCGAACAAATCCTGACGGACGCAGGAGAGGAGAAAGGTAGCGGAAAAGAAATTATGTGCCAGTGTATAATTGCGGATATGGGCAATTACCAACCATTTATCCAAACAGCAGTTGGTCTTAATCTCGTAACCTTCCTCTTGTTCAGGGTATCAGCTCTAAATTGCTTCTGAGTCCTGGGGGAGCCGAAGTAATCTTTAAGCTTGAAATTGAAGTCTCTCTCCCAGCACCTAAATTTTGTGTCTTGTTGAGTCGGAAGACGTTTCGGCACTATTGTTCATCAGGATAAAAATAGCGTTTCCATGGTTCTTGGGCGAGGCCAGCAGGGGGCCCAGAGCGGCTTGTGGGGGCTGCGTCCCGCCCCCCTCCCGGGGCACCCTCCCCCAGACGCCCGCCCCTCCCCCAGGCCTACAGAGAGATCTCCTGGGGCTGCAGAGACCCGCTGGGGGAGGGACCGCCCTGAACCTTCGGGTCTGAGGTGCTGGAGGGACAGGCGGGGCCCCTGGGGGCCGGGCTCCGTCTCCACCACTGGCACTCAAGTCCTAACGCTGTGCACACGTCACCCACTGCGGTGTCATCCTAAGCAAGATTCACTCGGAGAAGTTGTCTCATAACATCGCCTACCTCACTCAGAGGCCGGTCTGGGGCTTCTCGCTGGGGTGGCCGGTGCGCTGTGCTGTCCATTAGAACAGATCATCGTGGGGCGCCGGGGGGCTCCTTTGGTTGAGTGTCCGGCTTCGGCTCAGGTCATGATCTCACGTTTATGGGTTCGAGCCCCACACCAGGCTCTGTGCTGACAGCTCAGAGCCTGGAGCCTGCTTCAGATTCTGTGTCTCCCTCTCTCTCTGACCCTCCCCTGCTCTCTCTGTCTGTCTCTCTGTCTCGTTCCCAAAAATAAATAAAATATTAAAAAAAGAAGAAGAGATCATCAAGGTGAGTGGTTTGCCTTTCCCCCCTTTCCGGGGTGCTGTGCCCATCAGAGGGCGCGGAAGGGGGACGAGGCCGCCAAGGGCTCCACGGGGTGCGGCGCTGTGAACGCACGTGTGCCGTTCCCCTCAGTCTGGAGTCAGTGCACCTGCTGCCGAGGGGGTAGGGGTCAGGGTCACGGTGTCTGGAGGCCCCGGACCAGGACGGACCCCTGGAGGCTGTCTGCTCAGGTCGTGTCCCCGGAAGGATTGTGGTTTCCCGAATCCCGTGCGCGTCCCTGCTTCCCCCAGGTGCCCCCGCCCCCGAGTCAGGCGGGCCCGGGGGTTTCTGTGCACAGGCCCACACGGTCACAAATGACCGGGGTGTTGGTGCCGTACTGGGTGACAGTGCACGTTATCTGGCCCCCTGCCAGGCACCAGCCCCGGAGAAAGGAAGACCCCCCTCTTCCCAGGCTGCCAGGGCAAAGGTGGGGACTCAGAAGGGGCTCATGAGACGCCAGAGGGTCACGGAAGGCAGGAACAAGGCAGGTGCACAGAGTCCGGGTCTGCAGCGGACGGAGGGCCACACGGGGGCTCGCCGGGGCTCACGCTGGCCCTCCGCCTCTGGGCTGTCACCCAGGCCTGGCTTGGAGGCCCTGAGCCTCTCTCTGGACAGGACCCGCATTTTCCTGGAGAAAGCAGGCGTCCTCACGCCCCCGCCCCAGGGCGCTCCTCATGGAGTCCCTCCAGTTGAAATAACCTTTTCAGTCTTTGCCACAAACCTTTGGTCTGCAGAGCGATTTGAAAGCCGCCATCCTGGGCCCTCCTGGCTGAGGCCGGGGGACCTCCTGGGCCTGGCCACCAGCACGGCTCCCTCGAGGGCACATGGGGAGGCCTGTGGGGCCCCAGAAGGCGGCTCTCTAAAGCCCCCGCGTTTTGGAACCATGTGGCTTTGAGGTCCGGGGTGGACGTCCCTTCTCCCGCCTCTGGCCGGCTCACGGTGGCGTGACCCCACAGGCCCCGGAAGCCACCGGAGCCTCCGCAGCCTCCAGCTCCGCACTCTCCCCTGCGGCGACTCCAGACCCGCCGCGCTGTTTCCTTCGGCCAGCGGGCTCCTCGGCCAAGCGCGGCACGCAGGCAGGCCCTTCACAGGCCCGTCTGGACGGGGGCCAGGCGGCCCGGCGGCGGCTCTCTGCCCGTCTGCCGCCAGGCTGCAGGATGCATGCGTGCGCTCCGCCCACGGCGGCGAGGAACCGGCAGGACGCTGGAGGAGGAGGTGTGGACCGGCCGTTGGCGGGCGGCCTGATGCGGGGCCTTCCCTGGGCCTCCGGGACCTGGGGGCCGGAGGGACCACACCTCTCACCTTGCTGCGTCTCTCTGCGTTTCCCCCCCTTTCCATTCTGCTTCTCCAAGGATAAAAGGAAACACGAATCTGCACGGCGTGTCCTCCGGGCAGAGGGAGCCGGCCTCCCAGGGTCCTTGGAAAGCCTCCCCTTCCTCAGCAGGAGTGTGGGGGGGGCCCCCCCTGAGAGCCTGTGAGCCGAGGGGCCGGGGAGAAGCCCTGGAGCTGGCCTTGCCGGCGCGGGGAGCCGGGGCTGGGGGCTGGGGGCCGGGGGGGGGGGCGGCGGGGGCAGGAGGCGAGTGCCCCAGCTGCTCAGGCTGCTCTCATGTGGCAGGACATTTGTGGAGGGTCCTGTGCACATCCGCCCACCAGGACCTTGGGGAGAGAGCTGCCCCAGGCCCGCCAGCCCCACCCTGTCCTGGGGCCCCGCCCCCTCCCTGGCCCTCTCCAGCTCTGACCTGGCTTTGCTCTGAGCCCCTGTTTCAGTCTTTCCCTCCCTCGGCTCCGTGCGCACAGGAGCAAGGGGCTGCCCGCCCCTGGGGTCACCCGCTAGAGCCACAGACACTCAGACGTGGCCTTTCACGTGGCCACAGCAAGACCCCGGCAGGTGTCCCTGGGAGGAGCTGTCCCTGGGAGGACTGGGCAGGGCCGGGTGGGGTCAGGCGCAGACTTAGGGTAGTGGGGGGTCATGGCAGCTGGGATGCCCCCGTTTCTCCTGGGCTCCAGCTGACTTCCAGCGAGACGTGCTCGCGGCCTGACAGTTTTCCGGCTGAGCAAGAGAGGAAGTGAGTTCCAGGGGTGGCCTGGGAGGTTTCGAGTGCTCCTTGGTGTCTTCAGAGCACCCCTGAACGTCGCCGGTGGAATCAGGCCCCAGCCCTCCCGCCCCCCCCCCCCGAGAGGCCCCCACTCCCACGGCTCTGCCCCACCCCCCACCCCCGCCTCAGGGCCTCCCTGATGAGAACCCACTGCCCAGGGGCTGAAAGTCCTGCTCTGGGGACTGTCGGGGTTCTGAGAGCACCCTCTCTGTGTCCTGCTCACAGGTGTGCGTGGGGACCAGGGGGCTGCCGGCAGCTCCCTGCCCCTGCACGGGTGGGCGGAGGCCCCCATTCCTCAGAACTGTGACAGGGCCAGTCCTGCTGCCTGGGCTGGGGGACCCCGACCTGACCTGAGGCTGCCCGGCAGAGCGGGCTACCAGGGAATGGCACGCGGGGCTGGGGTCTGAAGACAGAAGTCTCCTTGGCTTTGACTGATACCATCTTTGAGGTCACCAGAGGCCTTCAGTGTTCCCCATTTTAGGGGCAGCCTATAAAAGCAAATGGTGCAGGGTGCCTAGGGGCCCCATCGGGAAAGCATCCGACTTTGGCTCAGGTACTGATCTCACGGTTTGTGAGTTCAAGCCCTGCATTGGGCTCTGCACTGACCGCTCAGAGCCTGGAGCTGCTTCAGATTCTTTGTCTCCCTCTCTCTCTGCCCCTCCCCTGCTTGCACTCTGTCTATCTGTCTGTCTGTCTCTCTTTCTCTCTCAAAAATAAAAAAACATTTAAAAATTTGAAAAAAAAGAAATACAGAATTTGAAGTTCGGAAAGCTTTAGTGACTCACTAAGTTTTGGCAATTTGGTATTAATTTAATTTAATTGCTGATAAGTCCATTTAGACAGAGCCACATCCTTTGCTATCCATAGAGCTACCCCACACTGTTACAAACTGTGTAACACTAGGTTCCTGTGGCATTTTGGAGTTGTGCAGTGCACAACCCGTACAACTGTATGCAGGGCCCCTGTTTGCTAACGAGATGAGAGGCGTGGGCCTTTGTAATAGGCCGGCCGGGAAGCAGAGGGGAAACTCGGTCCCGTGTCAATTTTCAGACTGTAGTCTGCCACAAATAGGTGCAGTGCGGTGAAAGCAGCATGTAAAAATACACATAAAATATCAGAGTGCAACTTACGGCCCAGGAACTATTGTCCCGTGACCCTGTGTAATGAGCTGAAAGGCAAAAAGTGGGTCACGTCCAGAAAGGTAAAAGCCACCGCAGCAGATGGCCGTTCTCAGCATGGGACAGTAGCCTACAGGGATTTCATTTGGAAGATTATTAACACCCAAACCGGGCTGTAATAATTCCTGCCTCCCTCTACGGGAAGAGCCGGAGCTTCTCCGAGCCCTGATGTCATGGCAGAAACAGCTGGCAGCTTGGTGGTCTGCACATTGTCTAGGCCGGGGACCCAGGGCACCACGGGCGGGACTGAGCTCGTCCAGCCCAGACGCGGCCCAAGAGGCCTGGCTCCCGGCTCGCTGCTGCCGTGGCCTCTGTGACCTCCCAGGGTCCGGACGCCCTGCTGACTGTGGTGTAGACCAGAGGAGTTACCCCTGCCACTGTGAGCACCACTGTGAGAACAGTAAGACACACATCTCGCCTTCGGCTCCCGTTCCTGGCAGAGGTCCCGAAAGCCTTGTGACATCCCGAGTGATGGGGACAAGAGTGTGCTACTGAGGCGACCCTTGGGGCCCAGCCTTCAACCCCGCCGGACCTCTGGGGAGGGGAGGGGCTGGAGACCGAGCTCAGTCACCCACAGCCCATGATAGATCAGTCACACGCGTGCGCAATGACGCCCCAGCCCCAGGTTCAGAGCAGAAAAGGGGAAAGCCTTGTGTTCTGTTCCCTCTGGAACACGCGGGAAGTCTGTCCGGAAGCCCCACCCCCGTCCCCCCCAACGCTGCTCTCCCCTGTCGTGGTCGGGGTCTCCTGGGGGTGCACGCTTGAGCACAGGCGGGCGGCGGAGGGGGGGGGGTCTGTTAGCAGGGAGGGGGTGTGGTCCTTCACGGCCGAGCCTCTGGTGGACATGATGTGGGCTCAGGGGGTGCGGAGGGAGGGCAGGGTGCCGCCAGCCCCGCGCTCTGACTTCCGTTCTCGGCTCAGCGAGAGGAGGAGCTGGCGTGCGGATGGAGTGCGAGGTCAGGAGCAGGAACTCGGGGTCCCCGTAAGCGGGTCTGCGGACATGGTCAGCCCACAGACGGCATTTTAATCACTGTGGTACTCTGATAACAATTGTGGGCAAAGTTATGTTCCCGGGAAGCTGTATACAATCAGCAACAGTGGAAAAAAAAGTCAGAAAGACGTTCTCCAGTTTTAAGTGCAGAAAGGGGGCTGTGCGTGTGCCTGCCCGTGTTCCGGGGGGCAGCGTCTCAGCGTCCGCATTGCGGTGGCACTTGTGCTGACCGTGGGCGTCCCTGGGCCTTTCTTCTCTTCTTGCTTATCTTTAAATTTTTTCCATATTTTTCCATACATATTATCACTGTAATTTCTTTTGAAAGTGTGGGTTGGTTTTTTATTTTTATTTTTTGAGAAACCCAAAGAATTCCATGTCATTTCAGGAATTCCAATGCTAAAAAGCAGCATTGTCCCCAGTGGGTTGGAAAGCCGCACATAAACACGTGATTTGCTTTTTTCCAAGATCCCTGACCAAGGGCTCCCACGGGGCCGTCTCCCGGTTTGCTCAGCCTCCATTCCTGGCGGCCGCACGTCACCCCCATCGGTGACGCGGTCAGCACACGCTCATCCTCCAGACATTTTGAGAGCACCAGGAGGACGGCGTGGGCTGGGTGGCCCTTGGCAGGCCTCTGGGACGGCGCTGTCTGGTCTCCGTCGCCCTCGCCGCCCATGACCCTCCCCTGGGAGACGGTCGGTCTGGCCCCTCTTAACCGTCTACGGGGAAACGAACAGGGATTTGTGTGCTCAGTACGAAATAATGCCACCTGGTTTACTTCTGCTCCTGATGTCCCTTCCTCTCAAGGGAGAATGAGGATGAGTTCTATGGGTTCCCTGGGGGCTCAGTCAGCTAAACATCCGACTTC
>NC_043701.1:2470213-2488392 GCF_006229205.1 Suricata suricatta
GGGGGGGGGGGGGGGGGGGGGGGGGGGGGGGGGGGGGGGGGGGGGGGGGGGGGGGAGCCGGCCGATGCCCCATTCAGGTGTGCGGTCTGGGTATTCAAGCCCTTTTCTGTCCAGGAGCGTGTGGTCAGCTTACTTGCAGGGCTTCCGTGAAGTCTCAAGCTCCTTTTCGGGCCCAGTGTGTTTCTGTCACTATTGTGACAGAACTTGCCCTGGCGCCCCCGCTGTGCCGGCCCGGTGGGCCCCGCTCTGGCCGAGAGGGGCGGACACAAGGAGGCAGGGGCCGGAAGGGCCCGGGAGCCGCGGACTGGGGAAGCCACCACGCCCCCGTGCCCCCCACGCGGGCCCGCCCCGAAGTGTCTGCACGCGGCTCACACACGACAGCAGGGACCCTGGCGGTGTGGAATTTGCACTTGGGTGTTTGGGGGGGAGGATGCCTGGTGCTGCGCCCCCCACCTCCTCATTAGCCGGTGACCCCGGGGCTGTCTCAGCTCTGGTCCGGACTCCCTTCCTGAGCCTGAACGTTCCCACGCCCTCCGGCATCCGCCTCCCTCAGCCCCGCGGCCCGCTCCACCTTCCCCTGCCCGCTGGCTGAAGCCTCCAAACCCTGAGCCCTGTTGTGTGGCTTAAAGAGCTCTCTCTGCCCCCGTGTGATGGGGGGGGCATCTGGGGCCGCAGGGCCGGGGGCCTCCTTCCCCAAGGCTGGGGTGCCTCCAGCCGTCCAGCCTCACGCAGCCCCTCCTCACCCCTGCCCAGGACCGGTTAGTGCGATTGGCCACCACCCGGGAGTGGACCTGCCCCTGCCGCCAAATCTCCTCCTTCTCAGCCTGAGAGGTCTCGGCGGGGGGCGGGGGGAGGGGTGCGCGGTGAACATGGAAGTGCGGACCTGGGGGGCAGGAGCAAGCGTTTGCAGGCTCTCCGTGTGCACGTGCGGGTGGTGCGCAGGGTGTGTGCATGTGTGTGCTGATGTGTGGGGCGTGTCCAGGTGTGTGCACATGTGGGGCGTGTAAAGGTGTGTGCAGGTTGCCGTGCAGTTGCACACACAGGTGTGGTGTGCGTGTGCACGTGCCTGTACACACAGCACAGGTGTGTTAGCTCACGGAGCAGAGAGCACAAGCCCTGGGAAGGTAGGGGCTGCGGGTGCAGTCAGGCCCGGCTGGACCCAAGGGGGCAGCGCTGGTGGCCCTGGAGGGGGGCGCATCTCTCCTGCAGGACTGTGCACCCTCAGCATAGGGGCGCCACTGCTCTTCCCGGAGGGGCCAGCAGGGGGCCCTTTCCCCAGGCCGTCCCCACCGGTCCCCTGCCTTCCCCGCCCAAACCCCCGGACTCACGGCTCCTGCCTTAGGCGATGTGGGGCGGAGGCTGACGCCAACTCCAGGGGAGGAGCCCACCTGTCACCTGTAATAGTCTAGGTGCCGCATCGACCTGGGAGCGAAGCGGAGTGGGGGGGGGACGCCAGCCAGACAGACTCCGCTCCCAAGACAGCCAAGTGTAGGGGCGGCCGCAGGGACCGGACAGTCTGCAGCCCGCCCACCGGACTGCTTCTCCCTCGTCTTCCCGTGCCGCACGAGCGGTGGGCTTCAGGAAGGCTCAGGCGGTCATCTGGAACTCAGGCCGGGTTGGCTGTCACACTTGAACATGAAACGTGCGGTGATAGGACAGTTCACCTCGAGGAGGAGACCCCTTTCCGCTGAGGTCCTTCCAAATACTCTGGACATCCTGGGTCGGTGCGGCTCAGGGTCTCGGGGCCTTCGCCCTCTAGGGAACTGACCAGGCGAAATCCCCTCCCCTGTTTCTGAGGCATCTCCCTGGAACTCTGTCCCTTTAGCTGTCGCCGCTCGTCCTGACGTCCTGTCTGGGTGTCCTGTGGCTGGATTGTGTGGGACTGAAATCAGCCAGAGCACCCCGAGGCTGGGCTGAGCAGCTCTCGGGAACAGAAATACCAGAAGCATCCCGACCCTGGGTGCGGGCTGTGTGTCATCCGGCAAGGCAGTGGTCACATGCTAACCTGCAGAGGGAGAGGGGGAGCGGGCAGAGGAACCCAGTAAACGTCAGGGTGGACCAGCGGCAGACTGGGGAAGGCCTCGGAAGGCCGCAGAAGGCCGCGGAAGGCTGTGGAAGGCCGCGGAAGGCCGCGGAAGGCTGCTGGTACCCCAACACCACCGTGTGCTCCCCCCTGCAAGCGCCTGCCCTCTTGTCCAAACACTTCTTAAACTTTCTGAATGTTCTCTGAACCTCCTAGACCTAAATGCCGTGACCGGTCTAATTACCTACATGTTAGAGTCACATAATCTTGAGGGTAAGAAATTCTATCGTTTAGCTTAGAATTTATTTTTTTAATTTTTTAAAATTATTTTTATGTTTTTTATTTTTGAGAGATAGAGAGAGACAGCGTGAGCAGGGGAGGGTCAGAGAGAGGGGGATGTACAGAATCGGAAACAGGCTCCAGGCTCTGAGCTAGCTGTCGGCACAGAGCCCGACGCGGGACTTGAACCCACAGACTGTGAGATCACGACTCGAGCCGAAGTCGGACGCTCTACCGACTGAGCCTCCCAGGTGCCCCCGTATAGCTTAGTATTAAGCAACAGAGGCTAGAGCCAAATACAGACACTATTTCTTGAATTTTTATTTTAAAAAATAAGCGCTGAGCATAGAAAATTAAATTGTCAAGAATTTTGGCACAGTGCGACCCAATTTCCTTCTTTTGGAAAGAGTCTGTCCACAACAAGAAGCCTCCTAACAAACAGCTTCGTGCTTTCCGCCCCCACAGCAGACACCTGTCGGGCGGCGCTGAGGGCCAGCAGGTGGGACTGGGCGGGGCTTACGGGCCCAGGATGTCAAGGCTAACAGCACAATGAATTCAGCCTCGGTGCCACTGTGTGGGAGCCCAGGCAGTGACAGGAGGTCATGGGCAGAGAGCCTGTGTCCCCACCAGGATGGTTCAGAAGTGTGCCAACCAGAACCAGGTCCTTCGGCGCCCCCAGGGGTCAGTTCCCGCAGCTTGGGACAGGCGGTCTGGTGGGGGAGCCGGGGACGCTGTGAGACACCCTTTAGGCACAGGAGAGTCCCCACAGCAAAGGATTACTGGTTTTAAATGTCAGCAGTGCTGAGGGGGAGACGCCGTGGTCTACGGAAATCAGGGGTTTCGGTTCCTCAGATCCGGATCCCCATGTTTGGAGAAGTGGTGGATGTGACTGTGCAGAGAGCGGCCCCTCGGAGCCGCATCGCTGTGTGGGGATGGAGCCCGGCTGTGGGCTCTGCACCTGGACCGCATCACACCCCGTTGGGAGAGGGGCGCGGCAGCGGGACCCGGAGGGGCTGTGTGCCCAAATCTGCTGAGCCGGTGGCCCCCCCGCCCCCGGCTCACGTCGCCCAGAACCTCAGGTGACCTTGTCTTTCAATAGGACCCTACAGGTGACGTTGTCGATTAAAGGAAGCCCGATTCCAACAATTGCAGTCCTCCCCAGAAGGCCGGCAGAGACACAGAGACCGGCAGAGGGGGGGGTGTGGGGACTGGGGCAGGGTCCCTGGGGGTGGCCGGGGGCACCAGCAGCTGCAGGCAGGCCAGAAGGACCCCCTCCCCCCCGCTGAGGCTTCAGGGGAGTGAGGCCCCGCTGACGCCCGGTGTCACACCCCCGCCACCAGAGCTGTGAGAGGGCACATTTCTGCTGCTCACTCGGAGCCGCGGTGCGGGGACACGGGCCAGGCGGGAGCTCGGCCCCGGGAAGCGAGCGGGTCCCACGGGGGAGAAAGACTAGAGGCCCCCGCACATGCGGCCCTCGAAACGTGGAAACGGAACCAGGAGCCAACAGCTGTGCCCGGAAGATTCCCGGGGACCGGCCCTCGGGCCGCAGTCACCCCTCTGTCCGACCTGCTCCCTGCGGTGTCCACAGCCCCCGCCCCGGGCTCTGCTCTCCTCACAGGCACAGGGGCTGGGTCCACAGTCTGGCCTCTAACCTCCAGACCTTCTAAAAGACCAGGATGTCACATGTTCGGAGGAAAATGGGAGCCCGGGCTGGCCTGTGGAAGTACAGGCCAGCCCCCCTTTTTGGAGTTTGGCTCTAGACAGGGGCCACCGTAGCCTAGTCTGCCCGGTGCAGTGCGGGGGGTCTACCCCGCGTGCCCGACATGAACGTCCCTTCTCTCCGGTTCCAAAGTGACCTCCGTGTTGGTGACAGCGGCCTGTCCCTCCAGCACGGTTAACGTGGGACGGCCCGGCCCCGTGCCAGCCCCACACCCGGAAGCGGAGTGTCAGTGTGCACACGGCCCCAGTGGAGAGACTTTAAATTTTATATAAAGAGAGTCTCGGGCTCCGGCCCATTGTTTAAGTCAAGTGCAGAAATAATTAGGCTCTTTGGGCCCCGTCTCGTGTCTTTCTCTGTGAACTTTCTGGAAACACCTGAGGGAGGGACCCTCTCCAGCCACGTTGAGTTGTTCCGGCCTGGGCTGTCTGGAGAGCGCTCTCCCCCGTCTGTGTGAAAGCGCAGAATTAAGAGTCAGCTCTGATGTCGGCGAGGCCGCTGGACTTCGCCCGTGAGATCGTCGATTTCGCCAGGCAGGCCGCACTGCAGGGAAGGTGCCGCGCCTTGATCGAGGGGCTCAGGGGACGCCCCCCAGGGGCCGGGTCGCTGTGGGCTCCCGGGGCCCCGCAAGCAGCGGGCTGGCTGCCGGCTGGAGCCCCGGCTGGGCAGCGAGCGGCCTCCAGGCAGGAGGAAGTCAGAAGAGGAACACTTGTATCCAATGTGCACTCTTTCGGTTTTCTAATTTTTCTCATTAAAATGTTACATTATGAAAGTAACACACGGTGATTTCGGGGGGAGGAGACTGAGCCTTGTAATCGGCGCTTCGCCCTGACTCAGACGATGAGCCGAGGGAGACCCCAGCTCCCTCCGGCGCACGCAAACTCCACACACACCCACACGTCCAGCGTTTGCTCTGTGGTTATCTTTTGTCGTTATAAAATGATATCAACTTCATACTCTCTAGTCCGCTGAAGAATGAGGAATTGTTAAATAAACTAAAGTGTTCAGCGCAGACCCCATGCAAAGGTGGAAGCCCGACCCCCGGGCGACCACACTGGACACCGGGTTGAGAACAGGGAGGTGATTCAGGTTAAATGAGGTCACAGGGTGAGGCCCCATCAGGTGGGACTGGGATCTTCCTGAGAAGAGGAGGTGCCTCTCTCTTCGCCGCGTGTGAGGGGGAGGGGGCTGTGGCCGCCAGGCGCCAGCAGGAGGGCTCCCCCCAGGAACGGAACCTTCTGGTGGTTGATCTTGGACTTGTGGCCTCCGGAAGCGTGAGCATACAGTCCTGCTGCCTCAGCCTCCAGACAGCGGAGGAGGACCTGCTACTGAAGACAGGCCCCGGCAGGCCAGGGACAGGCCCCGGCGTCTCTGTCCACGTCCGCACCCAGGGACGGTCCCCGCGATGGATGGGCAGCTGCGTCCAGCGTGTTCTCAGGGCCGGCGGTGCCGGGGGAAGCTCCTGGACCGTGCGTGCTCCTGTGGAGTCGCTCCTGGTGGCCCAGCCCCCCGGAAGGGCAGGGCTCAGAGGATGAGCACATTTTCTCCTGAAGCCCTGTTGCCAAGTGATTTTCCCCAAAGGTTTGTGGCATTTTACATCCCCACCAGCTTTCTTGCATTTTAGCCAGCATTGGGTTACATCATTCTTTTTTTTTAAATTTGTTTTAGGGGCGCCTGCGTGGCTCAGTCGGTTGGTTAAGCGTCCAGCTTCAGCTCAGGTCATGATCTCATGTTTGTGGGTTCGAGCCCTACATCGGGCTCTGTGCTGACAGCTCAGAGCCTGGAGCAGCTTCAGATTCTGTGTCTCCTTCTCTCTCTGACCCTCCCCTGTTCCCACTGTCTCTCTCTGTCTCTCAATAATAAATAAAGAACATTAAAAAAATTAAAAAAAAATAAAATTTGTTTTAATGTTTTATTTATTTTTTTTTTTTGAGAGCATGAGCAGGGGAGGGTCAGAGAGACAGGGAGACACAGACTCGGAAGACAGGCTCCAGGCTCTGAGCTGTCAGCACAGCGCTCGACGTGGGGCTCGAACCCACGAACACAAGATGATGACCTGAGCCGAAGCCGGACGCTCAACTGCCTGAGCTGCCCAGGCGCCCCTGGATGGTATTTCATTCTTGTCTTCCTTTCCCTTCCACAGGCTCCAAGTGAACTACGCATATTTTCACCAGTGCGCTGTTCACTTAGCTTTCCCGTGCTTCCAGTTGTTTATTTGTGTCCTTTCCCGTTTTCTGTTAACTTGTCCCTCCTGTCGTTAGTACCTGACAGTCTGGTGGGCGGGGGCCGGCCCGTGTCCGCCGCGTCGCTGCGCACAGTCTCCCGGTGTGGTTTGCCGGCAGCCTCGCCCCTGATGGCGCCTGGACAGCCTTTGTTCTCGATGGCTGTGGGCGTCTCGTCCAGTTCGGGGACACATTCCCTCCTCTGTGTCATCCTGACAGTTTTCTAAATGTTCTCCCAAGAGTTTGTGCTTTGATGGGCGAACGTGGCATCCGTATGGAAGGTGGTTTGGATACGGTGTGAGGTGTGTTCGCTCCTCTGGTCCTGGGTGAAAGGTCACGAGGGTCAGCGCCAGCTACTAAGAAAACCCCGCCCCCACTGGATTAGGGTGACCCGTCCTCAGCTTTTTCTGGAGAGGAGTTTATCAGAAACGGAAACACAGATACTCCTACACACACCTTCCCAACATCAGAAGTGTTTTTGTAGCTTTTTTAGAGCCTTTGTGGATGTCTACCTTTTACTCTAGCTGTTTGCGCGCTGGGTCACCGCTCCATCCTACACTACGTCTTGTTCCTGCGCCTCCCCCTCCACGTGCACACAGCGCAGGATTTGCTTCTAGTGTGTTCCCAATTTTTTTAATGTTTATTTATTTTCTAGAGATAGAGCATAAAAGTGGGGGATGGGCAGAGAGCGAGGGAGACACAGAATCGGAAGCAGGCTCCAAGCTCCGAGCTGTCAGCACAGAGCCTGACACAGGGCTTGAACCCACAAACCACGAGATCATGACCTGAGCCAGCCAGGTGCCCCAGGTCTCTATTCCCGTGAAACGAAAGAATAAAAGAACAAATGTTTGTTTGGTAGATACGACACTTCTCTGTTGGCTCCGTGAGGGGTTTGGGGACTCTCTCCACTATTTTGTGAAGACTCTGGAAAAGTGATAGAATGTCAAGGAACAAAGAGGCTCCACCACCTGCAGCCTCCTGAGTGCGGGGTCTGACGGGAAGTGTCCGCGGCGCCGGTGTGCGCTGACTAAGCCCAGGGCGATATAAACAGAGTCTGTGAATCCGGGTGGAGTTTGCAGACAGGGCTCCCGAGCGGTGGCTCCGGGGTCCGGTCAGTGCTGGGTGCCCAGAGGCAGCTTCGCACAGCCAGTGTTTGGTCCCGGGGGTGAGCCTGTGACAGATCCCCGCGCCCCCCCCCCCCGACCCCCACACGCCCCGCAGGTGGCAACACTGGCCATCGGCCGGGACTGGAGTCGACGTTGGTGACAGTACACATCTCGGGGGTGGAGGCGCAGGGTTCTGTGGGAGACAACAGCAGCCTTAGCGTTTGGCAGCGCAGAAGGATCAAGTGCCAGGCCACGGCCAGGGAGAAGAAATCGAACCGCTGATTCAGTACCACTGGGCCGATTAAAATAATCGTCATCAGAGAGCATAGCAGGCTGGGGGAGAGTTCAAGGCTGCAGTGGCTGAGCACGGCTCAGGGTGAGGGGACTGGCTGTTGGCCACGCGTGTTTCTTTTCATCAGTACGAACAGCAGGTGTGACAGGACACGCGGGCGCCCCTCCTGACGGAAATCTTCCCTGGGCCGCCTTCCCCTGCAGGGAGGATGCTCGCAGCTCCTCCTCTCGCCCGCGGGGGGCGGGGGCTGGGGTCATGGAGCCCCTCATTAGTTCTTCATGCCTGAAGCCAGACTTGCGTGTGCTGTGGGGCTGCCCGGCCAAGATGCCACAGCCTGGGCGCCTGGAGCCGAAGCCGAGTTTCTCACAGGTCAGGAGGCCTCGACCTGACCTCAAGGTGGGGCCAGGCTGGGCTCCTTCTTGAGTGCTCAGGAAAAGCGGGTCCCCTGTCTCACTGCTGGTGGCCGGCTGTCCTGGCGCCCCCTGGCTTGCAGCTGTGCCCCCGTCTCTGCCTCATGGGCACACGGCACCCCCTCTGGGTGTCCGCGACACCAGCCTCATTGGGTTGGAACCCATCCTAAGGGAATGTGACCTCGTCTTCGCTAATTACATCTGCAAAGACCCTGTTGGCCAATGAGGCTGCATTCACAGGGGCCAAGGGTTCGGACTGGAGCATGGGTTTGGGGGGGACACAATTTGACCCACAACAGGTGTTAGAGTTGATGGCCTGGATGGAGACTTCCAGCTGTCTTTCTGATCCCATGAGGCTCCGTGGGTTATTTTCTCTACCTCCTTCTCAGGCGATGGCAGGGCTGGAATGCTGGGGTGGCACCCCCTCTGCAGCCCCCCAAGCTGGCAGACTGCTGAGCACCCCTCCCTTGGCCCCGTGGCAGTACCGCGCCTGTCCCTGCAGACCAGTAATGAAGGTGTTGAGGGAGACAGACCCTAAGCCCGGCCTCCACGGCCCGGAGGAAACCCTGCGCCTTTCCCCACGGCTCCTGCCCCCATCGGGCGTGCGGCTGAATGCCATTTAGCCTTTGTCTCTGATGTCTGAGTTCATTTCCGGTACATGAGACTCTTCGCATCCAGGCTGGTTCAGACCATTTGGCAAGAATAATTTCACAAGCCTGGAATTAGACGCTGCACAAAAGTCTAAATACATAATGCATTTTGTAATTCTGTCACACTCAAAACAAGCTGTCAAGGCTGTCTGCATGACTTATCCGTAATAAATCCCTAGCCTGTTAATTGCTCCTCATTCCGTTGCATGAGGGTGGTTGGAATCCGCAAATCGGGTAAAGAATGGAGGGATAATGGGAAACGTTTAGAGGATTGCCGCGGGTTCTCCCCCGGGACCGAAGGGGCGAGGGCCTCGTGGGCACCCTGCGCCCGCCTGTTTCCAGCGCCGCGGCTTCGAGTCGGGCGGTTTTCAAATGTCTTTTCCATGGAACCGTCAGAGGGAAAGTGAGGACCCGATGGCCTTGGGGAAGGTCACGGGGACGGGAGACTGAGCAGTGACTTCGGGGGCACGTGCTCCGTGCTAGAGGTGCCAGGCACGCTGCCCAGGGGCATGCAGGGCGATAGCGACATGTGCACACGGCTCTGGGAGGACGGCAGAGAACCCAGAACATTCCAGGAAGGCTGGGATGCGGTCACTCCCTCTGGCCCCCGACACTCAGAAAGGATTCCAGCACCACATAGGCCTGCTTGTCTTCTGGCTTCAGCGAGTAGGCTGTTCGTGACCTTGGGCCGGAGCCCTCCCTCTGGGTGCGGCGCTGGCTCTGCTGGGGGGCGCGGGGCCGCCTGCCGGGGTAGACAGGAGAGGGACCAAGGGGGCTCCAGGGGGCTGCACGCCGGCGTTGTCACCATGCACCCGGGTAGAAACGGCTTTCCTCTGTTTGGGGCGACGCCGCTTGCTCACTATGTGTGTGCGCCTGTGTGTGCGCACATGTGTGCATAAGTTCACACGTGTGTGGGTGCCTACAAGTGCATGCAAGGGTGCATGCATGTGAGCACATGTGTGCGTGTCCAAGAACACCTGTGCATGTGTAAGCACATGCGTGTGCATGTGTGTGAGAACACACGTGTGCATGTGAGCACACATGCACTTCTAAGCACACACATGTTTGAAAGAGCACACACCTGTGCATGCATGTCCGTGAGTACATGTGTGTGGATGTGTGCGTGTAAGCAAGTAACTCGTGTGGGTGTGAGCACACACGTGTGCATGTGTCTGTGTGAGCACACACGTGTGCGTGTGTGCACATGTAAGAATATACACGTGTGTGGATGGGTACACACATTTCTGAAACCTATTTAGAAGAGCTATTGCTGCCTCCCCTGGGGGGCGCAGGCCATTGGCGGGCAGAGACGGGAGGACAGAGACAGGCAGGCAGCGGGGACAGGACCATGTCCAGAGGCGGGGGGGCAGGGGGGGTCGGGGAGCGTCGGGAGCAGGGCAACCTGGGCAGATGGGCTGGGGCCACAAAGCAGGGCTGGCAAGTGGCTTCTGGAAAGAGCCAGACAGTGGACATTTAGGGCCTCTGGGCCCTGTGGCCACGCCTCACCTCGGCCAGTACAGCCGGACGGCAGCCACAGACGAGGTGTGCATGGACAGGTGTGGTTGCGCTCCATGAAGCTTTACTGTGGACACTGGGATTTGAATTTCCTCTCGTTTTCATGCATCACAAAATGCTAGGCTTTTGATATATAGTTTTTAGTCACTTACAAATGCAAGAACCGGTCTTAGCTCACAAGCCGTGCGCAAACAGGTGGCCTGGGGTTCCCCAGCCCCGAGGGAGAGCTCCTCCAAAGGCCGATGTGGTCCCTGTGTGACCGCAAGCACAGGTCCAGACAGCCAGCGCCGGAGGACAAGGACCACCCTGATTCTGTGCACTGGAGCCTCCTTGTGTCTCACACAACCTGGCATGAAGTAGATGTTCATCAAACAGCGGCTGAGCGACTCGCTGGCGCCGCGGCGGAGTGTGTGACTTGTGCGAGACTCTCTAGGCAGCGTTTCTTTGTCCAGCATTCCTGGGTCTCCTGCGGCCGAGCCCCGGCTGGGAACCCCTGGGAGGCGGGGCACCCCCAGCCAGGGCCCCGTGCCTGCAAGAACGGCGGACCCCGACCTCTTCTCTCCAGGAGCTTCGGGGGAGCATTGCGTACCCTCAGTTTAGAGAAGTGACCTTCCAGGGCGCCTGGGGGGCTCAGTCCGTGGAGCGTTTGACTTCGGCTCAGATCACGATCTCACAGTTCGTGGGTTCGAGTCCCACGTCGGGCTCTGTGCTGACAGCTCAGAGCAGGGAGCCTGCTTCAGATTCTGTGTCTCCCCCTCTCTCTGCCCCTCCCCCACTCACTCTCTGTCTGTCTCAAACACAACTAAACGTTTAAAAAATTAACAAAAGAATCTCATACTAGTTTAAAAAATAGAACTCTAACCTTCTTCTAAGGTCTGGGTACTCACTAGCAAAAAGATAGTATTCATCCAAATCCACGGAGAATCAGGAAGGAACAGATTTCAAGTATTATCTCTCGGGATTAATAATTTTAAATAGTGAGGAAACAATTCCATTCCAATGGAGCAAAAGACTCTGATATATTGACGTCAGAAAATGCTGGCAGAGGCCACTGTGGTCCCTGCTGGAGGGGCGCTGAGGGCCGCCTTGAGCGTGGGTCTGTGCCTCCTGCCGCCGGGGTGGATCTGAGCTCTGGGCGCCCCTCCGTCTGCTCTCGAGCTGGAGTGAGGAGGGGAGACCAAGGCCCAGAGTGTCTGTGGATCCTCAGGACACGGGTGGCCTGGGCCGCCGTTTCTCCTTAGGAAACCATCGCAGAAGTCCAGCGATTTGGCTCAGAGTTCATTATTAGCGACGTCCCTCTGTGCTCAGCCTGGCCAGGTTCCGGGCGTTGGCCACGGACGGCCGAGGGCAGAACGAAACACGTGGGAACCATGAAGCCAGAATCAAGAAGGACTTCATTTCCCCACAGTAAGACCACGTCCTGAGAAGAGAATCCGGACGCACGGAGCGGAGTCGTTTGTAATGTTTTCAGTGTTGGTGGTTCGCGAAGTGTCCCACAGCCAAGGGGCTGTAAGTCCTCACGGGACACTCTGCCACCACCGAGCGTGGACAGCAGGCCCCGGCGCCGGAGAGCGGGGCGCGGCCGGGGCAGCTGCGTGCCGCGGGGTTGCCGTCACGCGTGAGCCCCGATGAGCGAGGAGAAGGGGCGCTTTGCTGAGCGCTGAGCTTGTGCGCACGGTGACTTGAGCGGCACACGGGGGCATCGCCGGAGGAGGAAACCAAGCCCAGCCCAGCGAAGGCTCCGTCTTTCACAACCACAAAGCTGACTTCCTGGTCACCTTGTTCGCTCTGCTGCAGACGCGGGCTGGGCTTGGTCTCACATTCCTACCCGTGCTCCCAGCAGAAGGGACGGCAGAGCACGGGACTCCGCGGATTGCTGGAGGCGAAGACAGCAGGCGTCCCTCCCTCCGGCCCTGAGGCCAGGCGGTGTCCTCGGACACGTGGGGGGTGTCCTCGGACGCCCTGGCTTGGTGTCTAGGCCGGAGCCCGGATGGTCACCTCCCGCAGCCCGGACGGTCACCTCCCGTGGCACGGCGGATGGAGACGGGCGTCTCCGCGACGGGAGCACTCTGAGTCCTGAGAAGACACGGCGCCCTGGTTTCCAAGCCCCAGGTGACTCGGATCTGGTGGCACCAGAGGACACTCCCCCTTCCCTCCTCCCGCCGCCCATCCCTGCATCCCAGGCCTGCGGGAGGACATGAGTCCCGGCTTCCAGCCCCGAGAGCAGAGCCAACCTTGGCACAGCACTCACACGTGAGACCCGGGAGCCGACTCGTGAGACAGGTGCCAAGCCACCGCCGGACACCCTGTATCGCCTTCTGCTTCTCTCGGTTTCCTGGTGAAAAGAGCTCGGGTCTGGAAGTGTGTTTTCCGATCAGCGATACGGTGCCTCACCGCACTCAGCACTGGCCAGGAGAATGGGCGCCTTGGGCTCTCCTGGCGGTGCCGTCTTGGGTCTGAGGACGGAGGCACCCTTCCCAGGCCGCCACGCCAGAGCTCTGACCGCCAGGCCCTCCTTCCAGCCTCTGCGGGCCTGCTCTTTCCAGGTGGAGGCGGCAGCGGTGAGTGAAAGCCCAGCCTGGACCGCCCTCTACACGCTTGTCTCCACCGCCGGCACCGTGCTCAGGACTCTGAGTTTCGAGGCCCAAGCTTCCCTGTGCACACAGTCCGCCTGAACACCCTCACGGGCAGAGGGGGACCCGGCAGGTCCAGGAGTGACCAGGGCCCCGGGACCAGGCTTTGAGTGCCAGGGGCCTCGTTGCCCATCCTGGCGACCCTCAATTCTGAGCAGACAGGAAGGGGAAAGGAGAGCTGCATGCGCCCCGCACGGTGGGGGTCGCAGGTCTGCCCCGCTTCCCCGCAGCGGAGGCCCGGCGCCCCTCCCTCCAGCCCAAGCAAGGACAGCACCGGAATCGGTCTCTGCTCCGTAAGCTGGCGACCCTCTCCAGGCGGCTGCGACCTCAGACAGCACCCGTTGAAGGGAAAGTGACCGTAGGGCTTTGCGTTTATTTGCTGGACTCTGGAGGCATCCTACCCGTCACTCGACCTGATCGGACGCACCACCGGTCTCACAGGCCGGGATCCTGGAGGAACCGGGAGGCCGGCGGCTGGCCGGGCCACACGTGGAGGTGTCTGGGGGCCCCATGCAGGGGGGCGGCGTGACCGTGGAGAAGGCGCGGCTGGGCGCGGGCCGTGCGGGGCCTCCTCGCGGAGTCAGCCTGCCGCTCTCCGCGGATCTTCCGTTTGGGGGGCTCCGGCTGTCCTCGCAGGGCTTCAGGGTGGGGGCCCCATGGTCTGTGACTGTATTTGTAGGCCAGGCCGCCACCACAAGGTACCCAGGATGGGGTGGGGGGGGGGCCTCAGTGTCCCACCACTCTAGGGGCTGGAAGCCCAAGGCCTACCTCAGCAGGTGCGGCTCCTCCCAAGGCCTCTCTCCCCGCTGTGTGGACGGCTGTCCCACGTCCTCACCCGGCCGTCCCTCTGTGTGTCTGTGTCTTCTTCTTCTAGGGACACCAATCACACTGGGTCAGGGCCACCCTAGGGACCTCATTTTACCTTAACGACCTCTGTGAAGGTCCTGTCTCCAAATAAGGCCACATTCTGGGATCCTGAGCATCGGGGCTTCAATGTAGGAATTCAGGGGACACAACTCAGCCCCAAAGAGTGCCTCTACCTGGTCACCTGGGGGGAGGGTTCTGACCCTGGCTTTGTCCCTCTCTCTGGGGGACAACCGGGGGGCAGGCTCCGCTGCCCCCAAGTCCAGTAGCGGAGGGGGGGCGAGGGGGGTAGGGGTAGGGGACTGGGGTCACCAAGGGAGAGAGGGCGCACCACTGCGCTCTAGTCTGTGTTCCAAGGGGACAGGGATGCGCACACGTGCTCCCGACACATGCCGACACCCAGGGACACGTGTGCACATGCAGACACGCATTCACAGGGTCGTGCAGGGGAGGGGCCTGCTGGGGGGGAGCTGGGCCTTAGTCTCAGGTGTCAGCCTCACTTTTTACTCTGCCCTTTTGTTCCTTTTGAACTTTTTTTCCCAATCCAATGACTGTTACTTTTTCTATTAAAAATGTTTTTAAATAAAAACAACGCTGTCTCTCTGGTCCGTGGAAACCACTGTGCGTGCATGCGTGCACGAGTCCACATCTGTGGACACGGAACCACACAGGGTCTCATGGTCCCGGTTCCCGGTCCCTCCTCCTCTGAGCCCGCCAACGCTTCCTAAGCAAATCCTACCGTCTGCCCACCGAGTTGGGAAGTGCCGCCGTGCACCCACAGACGTGTGGGGGAGTGTTTCGTGGAGGTGCTCAGAAATATAACTGCTTCATCCCTTCTGCTTTCGGTGACAAGGCGGCAGAGGACGCAGAAGGGGGGGGACAGACGACTGTGTTTCCGCGGCCTCGCGCTCTGCTGCCAGCCCAGGGGGCACACCACGGCTCGCTAGGGCTGCGCGGCCCTCTCCAGGCACATAGGCCTCTCCAAGCAGCTTCAGTTTTATCTGGAATCACAGGGGAGCCCCCCCCCCCCGTCTGGACCGTCTGGCCTGGAAAGACCTGTCGGCATCCGCGCAAGGAACCGACAGAGTCACGTCTCACTCCGGGAGCTCCACAGCCCGTCCTCTGCCCTTTCATGCACTTTCCCTTCCGGGGCACGCACGGTGGGAAGGGCTCCGGCCCTCGCTCGGGTTGTTTAAAAGGTTGAAAAATGGCAACATTTCCATATGGAGAAGTGCATTTTTTTCATTTACCGAAAATGTTTGAAAATTAAAGTTTTTTTGTTGAAGAGTTTTTTTTAGGATGGGAAAGCAACCGGCAGTGCCAATTCTGCGTTTGGTGACGAAAGCCAAGTGTTTCTAAGGGCGCATTGAGTTCGAGGACCCCATTTGGAGTTCATCAGTGATGACCCGTTACACAGTTTTTCTCTGATTCTGTTTAATCACTGGTAAGTTGGAAAAAGGGTCCAGATTAAAAAAGTGTGATTGATACTTGAGCAGTTTTGAATTCTAGGAAAATTTCCCCCCCAATCAAATTGTTTTTATTTCATGATTTCTATTTTCCTCACACGTAAGCATCTACTCGGTTAGAACATGACATCTCCATGGGTCAGAATAGGAAGCGTTTGCAAAGTATTTTGTTTTACATGACGAGAATGGCTCTTTTCACTCGTCATATTACAGAAGGGAAAATTTTAATGTTATTTTCATAAATCTACTGTGCTTTGTGGTAAGCTGGGCCGAAATCTTTGTAGTTTTGTCCCCAAGGTTTTATTGATTGCAGAAATTCACCTGTTTTAACACTGAATTGACGGTAACCGGGAAAACTATATTAATTCTGTTATCTGTTGGCTGGCTTTGGTTCTCCACACAAAGGCTACTTAAAATCTCTGTTATTGATTAAATCTAGATGGAATTCACTTCTTCTGATACACAGGACGCTGGGAAATTTATCACCTTTTATTATTCCTCATCGAAATGAGCTCCTTGAGCTTTCTAATTATATTGTCTAATAAAACTAAACAGTCAATGCTATTTGCATATTATATGAAGAAGTGTCATGCAACAAACTCATAGCAGTCAATTAACATAAAAGCTAATTATATCTCTCATCATCTTACAAGTTTCTGAATGTGTGCTTACCCTGTGGTAGCCTGGAGCAAAGGAGGCTTGAATTTTCACTTCTAAATATTGACTTTTAACTAATATCAGAAGCGAGCTCAATATTTTTATGGATGAAAAGTTCGTGATTAAGCTAGATGCAATATTTGCCAGAGTGCAATTAAAATTTCAACCTTAGCTAAAGCTCCAGGAGACCCTTTGCAACAATGTGAAATCAATGATCAGCCACTAAGCAGGTGAAGTGCCGGTTCATATCGGAGGACCACTCAAAATAATGACCAAGGCAAGTGAGATTTATTTGAGGTTGCCAGGCCGTTATAAAGTCACAAGGCCATTTCCACGTCCAGTCGTACGCCGTAACATAATTGTGTTCCCGCCTAAGTGTGATCCTAGCAAGCAAGAAGTTTGCTGCAAGATTAACAGAGACACGGTGAGGAACTGTGACCGACTGTTGGGGAAGGTGGGTCTGGAAGAAAGCCCAGGCTCTGGAGTTCTAGAGAAACCGAGGCCAAAACTTCCAGCGACACTGTTTCCGCTTTCAGTCGAGATGTGGGAGCGTCCTCCCACCCCCATCCCTTTGCTCACACGATTAGCACACGGTCAGAATAAGCTTAAAGGGAAAAGAAGAAAAATAGACACTCTAGATACTTAGTAGGACTTCGAGTGGCAGGTAGGTTTCAAAACGGCAAAAGTTGGGATTTACGTTGCCCGGTGTGCTCTGGGATCGCGGATCGCTGTGACGGGAAGCACGCAGACGGAGTGCGTGCGTGGGTAGCGGGATGGCCGATACGAAAACCCGTGCCCGGGCGGTTTTCTCCCGATACAATGCTGGCGGCCTTTGGCATTCATATTGTAATGAGGTCCGTACCTCCGAGCCGGTCCTTCCCCGGCGGAGGCTCCCCACCCTCTCCCCCAAGGTCACAATAGGAATCGCTTTATTGACAAGTACTATTCAAAATCTTCCCCAAAGAGAAAGAAAGACTTGGTTTCATCCCACTTGTCCCCATACTTACTGCACTCTTAGAATTAAAACACTCGGCGGCGAGAAAAAGGCCCAATTATCCGAAGATCGGTCTTTACATCTACTGAAGGCAGTTCAGCGAAGTGAAATCACTGCAAACTCCACTCGTGTGCGTTTTCATGAATGCGGACAGAGCTGCGATGCGTAGACATGTTTAGAATCTCACAAAGCCGCGTGTTCTGAGATTTTAAAATCTATTTTTTTTAATCTTCTGAAAACAGATCTCGACGTAAGTTCACATGGGTGTTTTCCCTTTACCTGTGTTTGGCGGAGATGGTGACGAAGGATTTTTTGAGCTATGTGCCGGCACCCATTTCCCACGATTAAAGAATGTTACTCCAAAAAGCCAGCTCATGACCAAAAAAAAAAAAAAAAAAAAAAAAAAAAAAGCCCATTTGCCTTCAGACTCATAAAATCAACATAATTCATGGGTTGATCTCTTGACACATTTGTGTTAAAACAGTACCGTACTAGTATACTCCAATGTATAAAATTACATTTTCAAAACTGAAAAAAAATCCCGTTTGGGGGAAAGTTTTAAAATGGGGACTGTACTAAAACAGAGTGGCCGGGCAGGGAAGCAGGTTTACTTTTCCGCTGGGGAAGGAGGGGGGCGGGAGTGGGCAGAGAGTGGATTTCTGGGTTTCACTTAGATTTTTTTAAGGGAGAGCGCGCCCTCACCACTGTGCTAACACCCAGAAAGTACTACGAAAGCA
Organism: Suricata suricatta; assembly: GCF_006229205.1. Classification (NCBI taxonomy): domain Eukaryota; kingdom Metazoa; phylum Chordata; class Mammalia; order Carnivora; family Herpestidae; genus Suricata; species Suricata suricatta. Next base: position 2,487,779 of record NC_043701.1, read on the forward strand.
TCTCCAATGTATCCGGTGAGGAAATGCCCTTAACGCACCTGCGGAGCAGGCAAAACCACACTCCTGCTAACGATCCGCTTGACTAACTGTAATTAAGAATTTACCTCTGTGTTTTATAACTTGCAGACCCAATACATATTTAATCCTTAGCTCCTGAAGTGAATAAAGACGGATTTTCGGTGTGCCCGTTAACCCACGTAATACTGGGCTGTTTCTGTTTCGTTTTGTTTTGTTTTGTTTTTACAACTTACGGGGCTTGATTGGCACAATTAAAAGCGTAAGTAAAATGAAACTTGTTTCTGAAATGCACTTCAAGGTACTGCCTTCAGGGTCTCTGCACTGTAGACAAGAAAAAAAAAACACTCGCAAGTTGTTAAAAACTGGCTGTTTTAGTGACTAGATAACCGTTGGGGTTTAATCCAGTTTAATAAGCAGTTTAATTGCAAAAATGAGCGCTCGGGCCTTCAAAGATTGCGCCTCGAATGGAGTTTCGGGGCGACGCGGGGTCCCGTCACCGCGCACAGCCGGGCGTTCCTGCGGCCTCCGTCGGCCTGGGGTCCCGGGCGGAGCGGAGGCGCGGCGGCCGGAGGGCGCGGGGACCCTTTGTGCGCCTG
>NC_043701.1:2488492-2499657 GCF_006229205.1 Suricata suricatta
TCTCCTGCTAGTAAATAATCACAGCCATTTTCTGTCCTCGGTGCCTTCTGCATGTGCAATGACTTTGAAAAAGGACTCCGGCATCAGTGCGCTTTCTAGTTCGCATATAGTTGATCTTTCCTGTCCACTTTCAAACATCCGCCCTTTTCCAAAAGCACAATTTAAGCTCCCTCCCGACATTCTGTAAGTAATGTAACTGTATACATATTGTATTAGGAAGGTCATGCCTGTTGGCGCTCCTGGGGGTGGCGCACGGTTCCAATCGCGCTCACTGCAAGATCTGCTAAACCGTGTGACCGTTAAGGCAGGGCTCCTGCCCGTTTGTCTGCACAGAGCCCCGGAGCCCGCTCGGAGGCTTTCCTAACCGACCTGTTGGACCCAGTGTGAGCAGATGAACCGAACAAGCTCCAAGATCCCGCAACTAAAGAGAAGAAGTTGAAGAGATTTGCTCCGAGGAAAGGAGACAGAATATACAAAGAATTTAAAAAATTCTTTTTTTATTCTGATGCTTACAGACCTTTGAACCTCGCGGTAAGCACTCATTTTTCGCAGGTGAATCCTACGCTCTGTGAACGCATCTTGGGCTGTTGTTGGGTTTCCAGACCTTGAACATTAAAAGGGTGTCTGTGCTCTGTTGTCCTGCGGCTTCTCTAGTCTTGTCCACCGTTTGGCGAGCCGCCTTTGAGCACTCCTCCAGCTGTGCAGACATAGCCAGGCGGCGTTTTCCCAGAAAGTGCTCATAGCTCCCAGCGACTTGGAGGGGAGGGTTGTGCTGCTCCCCGAGGCTCAGAGGGGGGTCTCCGCGCCCCCCTCCCTTGCTCGGCAGGTCTCTTACAGGTTCCCAAAGAAGAAACCAGGGGATGTGGCTCTTAGGTTAAAATCCAAATTAAAATGAATGTCGTTTTCAAATATTTATAGGCAAGGGATAGAGGAAGAGTGACCCGCATCTTTTTTTTTTTCCTTCTCGCCCATCAGGCTTCACAGAAGACAGAGAATTTCCTTCCTGAGTTAATTCAAGCATTTTTAGCACAAACTAGGTTAAACAAAGGCTTAGGTATGATAGTTGGCCCAATGCCAAACTTCCACAGTATAGTGTTTATTTTAGATGAATGCGGCCTCAGGCTTGCAGGATGGCGCTTGGCAAAATATATTCCAATATATTTCACTTTACTTAACGCTGTTGAATCAGACGAAGTGATGGGAAAGCCTGTTTAAAAAATGTATTAAGTTCACACATTGGCCAAAATGTCAGGCATGCTGAAACTCCGAAATGGGGGCTTTAGCTGACTTCTGAAGATTTCATTTTAATTAAAAAGCAAAGGCGTTACCTCCAAAATAAAAGTGCTGTGGAACAGGAATTGCAGTGAGCACGTTGCTTGTATTTCACAGGTTTTAAATAAACACATTACAGGGGAATTTAAATATTTTTAAATGCCATTTAAAATTTTTAAAGTCTTGCTTAATGAACTTGGGCAACGTTTTGCAAGTCTCCAGCGAACGCCCTTCCTGGTTCCTGAAGCTGTAACCTTGTGTGTCTTTAGCACAGACACATACTTCAGTTAGAATTTAAGTTTTTTTAATGCTTGGGCACATTTGGGCTCCCTCTTCCCTGGAAAGTTTGACTCGGGGGAAGAAGCAAAGTGAAATTCTCTACGGAGCTCTCGAGGGTTTGAAAAGAAACTTGCCCAGATCCGCGCCAAGCGTGTTACCCACAGTGAGACTGAGGGGTTGTTTTGATCGCTGCCAAAGCCTACTTGTGCTCACACTTCGGCCTCGGTTTTAAAACCACAAAATGGATTGTTTCATGAAATCTGAGGGAAGCTGGCTTAGTCTCAAGGAGCTGCGTTCTTCGGAGGATTCTGAAAACCACAACAGAAAGCGAAGATTCCCAGCTTGACCCGGGAGACCCGTTTCCTCCTCCTCGCATTCCAGCCGAAGGAAGAGGTACAAATCCATCTTTCAACACGACTAATCAGTTAGTTCAGTCCAAGTGACGTTTTGGGAAGGGGGTCATCCGAGGCAATGGTGTCCTTAAAGCAGAGGGGCCGGTAGAGACAGGCCACCTTGGTGACACCGTGTTCTGTTTTTAGCTAGTAAAATGTCGGTGAGTCCTTCTAACGAGGGGCCCGTGCGCGGGTCTATCCGCATGTGTGTTAGGACGCGTCCCCAGTGCGAAGCTGCAGCCGGGAAGCAGGAGGACAGACCCTCTCACTCGCCGCCCGGGAGGCGCACGGCCTCGCTGACAAGTGCGGCGGAGAGCAGGTACTGTGTCTGATGTAACACGCCTCTCCGGCTCGCCCACCCCGCACCCGCGCCGGCATCTTACTTTCCAGCCGCCCTTGCTGACTCCCCGCCACCCCCACCGGGCTCTCCACTGAATCAGAAAGACCCCATGTGAGAGAAAACAAACAAACAAAACCACCGAGGGCCTGGCGGCTCTTCCTCTCCTGTTGGCATTGTTGGCATTTGTCAGGACGACCAAAGTCCTCCATTTCCAGATGTCAGAGAGCCCACAGGCCCGTCAGCACTGGACGGATCGGAGAGATTGGATTCTCTCTCCCTCCTGGACCAGAAGGAGAGTCTGTTTACGACTCGCCGGCTACCTAAACTGATAGCAGGCAGGATCTCTGTTTAGTACAAGACTCTAAAAGCTTTTTTGTTTGCTGATTTGCGAGGGGTGCTGGGTACTTTTTTTCCAAGTTTCTTTCCCAGGATATACCTACTACTTAAAACATTTTTTTTTGTTTGATTTCTGGCAGAGAATAGAAAATAATACTTGAGTCCTGTTCTTATACACACACACACACACACACACACACACTCACACACACACATACACACACACTCAGGAGCTAGAAAAAAATCACCAGCACTTTATTCATGCAAAGTTGAAACGTGTTACCCCGCTAGCCTATCCACCTGTTTGGTGGAATATGAAGTCCTGTATCAGGAGATGCTTATTTGATACATTCACAAGAGTGGAGTGCAAGCTGTTTTTTCAGACTCCTTTGAGAAAATGAAGCATGCGTATGAAGACAGTGATTTACAGACGCTTGCGATATTAGCACTTGTTTGTCACTAAGTATAACATGTATCAAATTTAGTCCCCGAGTCTTGAAATAATAGTGACTGCCCATCTGTAGATAAATATTGGTCCTCGAAGGTTATTAAATCAGAAAGTTGTAAATCCACACGAGCAGGAAAAAGTTTTCTTGCTCTGAGTGGATAATGGGGTTGTTTTCTTTTTAAAATCCAGTTTGAAAAAAATAATACAAAAGAAGATCCAGGTTGGCTGGGAGTTTGAAGAGCAAGTGAGCGCTACAGCCAGCGTCGCTCAGGAGTCGGGGAGCCGTCTCCCTGAGCTCAGACGCGTAGTGTTGCGTTTGTGAGCCTCCCACATCTGGAAGTGCGTAGCCACGATTTTCCAAAGCAAGTATTTTTGAAGGTTTGCAGATGGTTCAGAGATGGACACGCGCTTGAAGATACAAGCAAAAACAGGATGAATGATATCGGAAATCCCTGTTTTCCTGTTTTTCCCTCACGGAGGGACTTGTCACGACTATCTATGGCAAATGCAACTAATTTGCTCTATAGACACCTGCTTGGACCTCACAGAAGGGCCTGAGAGAGTTTCACCAACTCTTCATGGCAGCTGGACACCCCAAACAATGATAAGATTTTGGGGAAAGACTCTGATCCTAAATGCAGCAATTAGACTGAATTTTAGTAATATTGACTGTCTTCTCATTACTTTTGCGTATTGGTCATTGGAAATAAAAATTAACGTTAGCCTGAGCGAACACGAGGGTAGGGCATAGCCCTACGACGGACGCAGGGCGGCGGGTGTGAAAGAAAACCCTGGCCTCCTGATTCTTTACAGCATCTGGTTGTTTAAAGGCCCGGGAAGTATTTCCACCGTAAAGTGTCAGCCCCTCCGCTGCGGGGGGAAAGTGGCCACGGCGGCGATCCGGGCCTCCTCAGGCTCCTTTCCCTGTGCAACGTGCTCAGGGCCCTGCTGCACCGATCGTGAATTAAAACCCGAGAACACGTTCATCCTAAAAAGAGCCTAGAGTCCCTCCACCCCAGAGTCTCCCCCCATTGAAGTAAGTTAACGCCACATAATGAGGCCGCTTTTTCACACTGAAAAATTATCGTCAGAAAACCTGATGCAGCTCGTCCCGGAGGAAACTCGCCCTCCGTGGCCCGGGCGACAAGCAGTAGTGTGTGTTCGCAGGTGGGGAGGGCTTCAGGTTCCCGTGGAGGAGGTGACACTCTCGGACTGCGGAGAGACGCCGGCGCCGCTGCCCAACGACTTTGCCACGATCGATTGCCGCGGTCAGACCGTGAGGCTGGGCCGTGTGTGCGTCTCGGGCGCGGGCACTGTGAGGCCGGGCGGGCCCGGGGCCGCAGGCACCACGCTGACGGCCGCCGGAGGGTCTACACACTGCTTTTGGGGAGATCTTTTTTTAAAAATAGGTATTTCTAGAACTAGATGTTTAATTGGAGGGTTGGCCCCTTTTTCTATTCCGTATACACTTTCTATACGTGTGTGTGTGCATGCACACGTGTGTGTTATCTGTGTCTGTATATGAATTTTGCCGTTTTCCTATTGAATGTAGATAATTTCACCTTATTTTTAATAAGTACATAGGCGCAGATGAAGGCATAGTCACAGATTTTAAAACCTCCGCTTTATTGAGTATGATGGACGCACACGATCGAAAGGCGTTTAAAGTGTGCCTCGTGGTGATTTGATGCGTGTGTGCGTGTGAAAGGTTTCTCCCGTCTAGTTCACTGACGCGGGACTCGTGAGGACTGCAGTTTCCTCCCTGTGCACATGGGGGTCATGGAGAAAACGTTACATGGGAGAGGACTGTGGACTTGAAAATAACACATCCGTGAGGTGTTCTCCAACATCCGTGCCGTCTCTTAAATGAGTGAGGAGAACCTCAGCGGACGGCATCACAGGTGGGCCTGCGGGCGCCCGCACCCCTCCGCGCCGCGTAAGATAAAAGTCATCAGGTGCATCCTGCTCTTGGGTGTGACTCAGGGAAACAGGGCGCCTGATGTGTCATCTGTTGGGTTTTTCTAGGGAAAAAAAGAAAAGTGAGTTTGTTTGACTTGCCTGGTGGGATACTTTGTGGCATGTACCCTGGCCACATTGGCCTTTTAATGTCTTGAGGTCAAAATGACGTTTTAAAATCCTAATGAGATAGGTCACGAGTAAACGCACAGATGTGTCCCACGGAAGGCGGAGAGCGCGCCGTTCTGGATGAGGAGTGAGGGGGTCCTCTCAGGTTTGTGGGGGCTCTTGTCAGCTGGAGTATATCTGTATGTACACATATATTCATATATGTACATGAATGTATTCTGTGTACACGTCCCTCCTGGCCTGCAGTTAAATCCTAACATTTAAAACCTGAGACCGAGGAATCGGACGGCGAGCCTTCTGATCTGAAGGCTCCGTACGGAATAAGGTACCAAGTATCTTGGAACGTTCAGCTTACGTTTAACGTAAAAGCGTTTTTACCTTTCTGTGTAGACTTCCCAACGCTGATGGCAGGGTTGAGTTATCGTACCCAAAATAACTACTTTCGAAGTCTGGCCTGTTTCCTATCAGAAATAATGAAGTAAACGGAATCATAGCTTTCTGAAGAGAGCTGGCATTAATTGTTTCCAGTTGGAAAAGTTGAGGGTCTCAAAGCACCTTTTGCCTCTCTGCTCCTTGGGTTAAATGCCAAGCGTGCCGTGCCTCCATTGAAGGCATTTCTTAAATACGCCTAAGGCCGTGGGCAGAATGATACCATCTTCGGTTGTAAAATACTCCAGCAGAAGACGCCGGAGGACGGGACAAGTAGCCGAGCTCTGACGGGTGTGGAGGCCAGGTCTGGGGTCCGGGGAGTAGACCGTGCCCTTATCTCCGCTGTCGTGTGGATTTGAGAATGTCCATAAGAAAAAACTTCTAAAATGTGCTTCCCCAAAAGCTGTGTTTCTTGAGAAAGTCCGCGACTCACGGGCTGTTATTAAATGTGAGAGGGATGCTGTGTGACCTTTCTTTTCGTCCAGGTCTCTGTGAAACCTCGGCTGACGTCACTGAGCTCTGGGCTGGTGCCTCTCCGGCTCCTGAGGGGGAAAGCTCGCGCCCGCAGGTCACCGTCCGGGTTCCTGTCTTCACGTTTCTTCACGAAAACAAAGTTTATGTCTCTTTGCACTGTGTTGTCGCGCACATGCATTGTATCGGAAATCGGTGGTTTGGCATCCTGGCAGATGGGTTCTTTTGGTGGGGGAAACTGAGGCGTGCGTAAAACAAGTCACCTCTGTGGATTCGGGCACAGAAAGGTCAGGACTGAAGCGTTTAAGTGACCAGTCAGGAAAAACTGAAACCACTTCGTGGGTGAGGATTTGATAATGTACACGGTGTATCTTATGCACATCTGCAAGTATAATGTTCTGCTTGGTAAGAAAGAGCCTGCTTTGATCGCTTCAATGCTTGTTTGGTCATGAAATTAAGAAAATATATTGCCACAAATTCCAGATTATGTCTTCCGGGCTCTCTGCGGCGATCCGCGAAAGAAACAGACTTCCTTTCCGTCAGGAAGGAAGTCAAACTTTCCAGAACCTTAAGTTCAAAACTTCTTATCTCTAAACTGGGATGGAACGTGTCAAAAGTCACACTTTCCTAGCAAGCAATATGGTGGCCTTTCCTCCGCATACTTGTTAATTCAGATGAGTCAAAAAGTCCCTTTATTATTATCTTGTGTGTCCTTCCAAGATGACACCAACGACCGTGTTTTGTTTGGCCGCAAACTCTATTGTGTGTGTGCCTCTCTACAAAGACGTGTCCGCTAACATTTAGTGTGTGTGTTTTACCACTAACGAATCCTTCATTCTCCCGTTGGGGTGTTTCTGTAGGTGTGGAGGTAGAGGGGAGGTGGGACCATGTGAAAAATTACTTTTCTGACCACACTTCATAGCAGAACGTAGCGATCAGTTAGTCTAAGATATTTCATTGTCCTTGTGAAGTTTACCTTCGGTGGCGTCTGACTTATTTCCTTACAACGCCAGGCATATCTAGAACGTATTTTTCAGAAGATCTGCTCCCTGTTGGTGGCGAGAAGTTACCAAGTAGGACGATATAAATTCACCCCCCAGCGAGCAAACCCGCCCGCGTGCCACGTGATTGCCAGAAGCCACAGTGTCCAAACCCCTCGGGAGGCCGAGGGAAGAGACGATGCTGAAACTTCTGAAACTTCACCAAAACTGAGAGGAAACAGTTTCCACTTTTCTCCTTCGTCTGCCCCACTTCTTACGGAAAGTCCACACCACTTATGATTTGGGGAGACTGGACGGCATGTGACTTGTGGGCGTGTCTGTAGCTGGTCTGGGAGTCTAGACCCGACACGGTGTAGCCCCCGGGGCCGCACCAGCGCTGCCGTAAAGTGGGAACCGGATCCCAGAATAATTGGCCCCGTATTTCAGTCCGGCAGTGAAGTTCACGCAGCCTTCAGACAGTCAGGAGCGTCTCCCTGGCGTGGGCCGGGCTGGTCAGTGCGCCGCCAGGGAGGGGCCCGACTCCCAGCTGAGAGCCCGGGGGAGGCTGGACCCCGCGGGCTGGACCGCGGTGACCGGTGACCGCGCAGGCGTCCTCTCCGCCTCCCCGCAGAGTCTCAGATGCAGACGCCGCCGAGGCTGGTGCGCAGTTCGGGGGAGCCGGGCTCCTGTGTGCAGCCCACACGGGACCAGGGATGGCCTCCTCTCCCCAGTGGGTGCTCCTCGAGGGTGCGGGTGCTCTTGCTTTGACTGGAGTGAACCACCCGTCTTGCCTCTGATAGCGAATGCCTAACGTTTCCCCGAATAGGGTTTTCCGTTTTTTTCTTATTTCCTGGTAAACATAGACTTGTCTCTTATCAGGTTTTTGATGTCCTCTGACTTATATATGCTTTGTCCTTCCAGAAAGTATTTTCTGGATCCAACCTGTTACACTTGTATAAATTCTTGAACTTTGCTAATTGCTGGTTAAACGTACGTTTGGGGGTAGGCACAGAACCGCTGGTCTTAGGGCTCCCGATCCTGGGTTCCCTGTGGGGCAGGCCAGGCTGCTGCATTCGCTAACAAACAGTAATAAGATAGAGCAGTCAGTGGGTTGCGTTCTCGTCCCTCTGAACCACATCCCTGCCTCTTACATCATGTTTGTTGACCAAAACCAAACAAAGCCAAAAGCCTGGAAAGACAAGAAAAGAGTCAGTACCCAGAGAATGGCACAAAAGTTTCCCGGAGTCCACGAAAAGCAACCTAGTTCTAGGTCAGGGAAATTCCTGGAGGGAAAAGAGGTGGGCGCGGGGCGTGTGATGCTCATTAAAATACTGGGGGAGCAGACATGGTTGAGGCGGAGGTTCCGAGTCGTGTTTTAAGGAGTCTGTTCTCTGGGTCTTTCTGGAAGACCCAGTGAGCCTGTTCTCATGGAGAGAAAACAGGTGGGCTAAGACGAGCAGTTTGTATTTTGTTATACGGATTCCTGTTTGCTAAGAAGAAGCCAAGGCCAATGAATCCATTTCACTGAGGAGTGAAAAGTGGAATTGAGCCAAAGTCACAAATGGAAGAGATCAATACTTTATTTACTAAGACAAGCCCTAAAAAAATACAGTCATTAGCTGGTTATATTTGTTATTTGTTCGACCGATTTCTCTGCTCAGGTTGGTATTTATTCACATAGGTAATAGCTTTATCTAAATACAAAATTTTAAACTTTCAACCTTACATGTCAGATTATAATGGAATATGAGAAAAAGCCATTCTTTGGTGCGATTTTGTGGCCCGTGTTAAAATTTGATACAAAAAATCATGAGCTGATCTTAAATCTGGAAGCCCACTCAATGGCGTTTTGCACCGTTTTACACCACAGAGCAACTGGCAGTGATAACACATTGGCAGGATGCCGGTCACCCAAGTGTGTGTTTTGTTGCGGCCCCTGATACTTCCCTGACTTTCCGCAGAGTGTCTGCGTTTTGGGCAAGGAGCAACGTAAAAGATCGAATGAGGCAAAAACAATTGAAATGTGGAGTCAGAGACACTCATTGCTCTCGCGTCACCTCGGAAACGGTGCGGCCAAGGACCATGTCGTCTCTGGACTTGTTTTTCCTGTCCCCGGCTCCGAACGTGGCCTTGCTGAGGAAGCACGACCCACTCATTCCGTCCATTTTCAGGATCTGCCCTTCTCAAAGGAGATGGTGATTACACTGACTGTCACATCAGCTCGTTTGTCTGGAGGGACGTCACCTAAAAATTCCGGCTTGGCTTCCAAGGGACAGTGTGTGCAAGTGCGGTCCAGGCCATCGCTCGGAGTCGTGCGTCCTTCTGGGTTCTCAGAGGGCACAGGGAGGGATCACCACCGCCACACGGAGATGGAGTGACGTCTGCTCACAGGGAGGCCAGCCGGAGCTGGCGTTGCTCCAAGGTGGAGATCTCAGAGGAAAACGTGCCTAGAAATTTCTGTACTTCCTGAAGGAAAAAAAATCATTCCTGTGCCCCTTAATCTTGATGTTCAAGATAGAAAAAAACCACCCTAAATTACAGCACATAGAGAAAATCTTCTATCTCACGACAGCAAGACATTTACAAAACACGCTCCATCTGTTAAGAAGCTCTTGGAAAACAAGCTATGAGGTTATACCGGAAATATGTCGGAATTGAAATATGGCTCATTATTACAGATCGTGATTTTATCAGACCAACCGTGGGTCAAATGGTATCCCCCAAAACACAACAGCACAAAGTAGAAGCCAGTACAGTGAGGTGAGGGACTGAATAGGACAGAGAGCGCCGGGGGCCCCCAAAGCCCAGTGTGAGCTGAACCACACACTTGTTTGAGCTGAGGTCCGACTCCGGGCACCTGCGCCTTCCCTCGGAGGGGACAGAAGCCCCAGGAACCCCTCCTCCTCGGGAACGTTAACAAACCAATATCTAAGGAATGCGAGTTACATCGGGGAGTGTTGGATGCCCAGCGTCAGCTAATCAAGCCTGGCTGTGACTCGGAAAAACCCCGTAAGTGAGGAGTTAAAATATTAATACCGGACTCGAACTCCACGACTAGCGAGGTTGGCACTTGAGGAGGCAGAACGTACTCCTGACATTTCAGATGAAGGGTTTGCCTCAGAGCTGCCTTCTGAACACGCGGGAATTCTCTGCAGCATATTCTCTGATATCGGCGATAAAGGGTGAGGGTAATCCTTGCGGTGACACCATTGTCAACAGAGAGAAGATTTCAATCAGGTGGTTTTCGTTGTCTGATAGAAACGCTTTTTCTGGCTCTGTTGTTCTTCATCAAAGGGCACCGATTAAGCACCTTCATGCCCTGTGGTTTGTAGAAGAAAGCACAGAACCAAAAAATAGACTATTTGGTCCCCATTAAAAATGGACCCTATATAAAGCAACATGGTATTAAAACAGAGTGAGGTCTAATACAAATGCAGGTTCAATAAGTGTTATTAAATTACTAGACCTTAAGGTGAAAATATGCCCTCGAATTGCCTTTGTATGCAATCAGAGGTGTGATTAAATATTAATGCCCTAAGATTAAAGGGTCACTGGAGTGGGGTTTTTTTTTTAGCAGTACCCCAAACGCTGCCTTGTGCATACTTTGTGGTCGCTGAAACCTGGGCCTGTTTCCAGACTGAAAAGCGCCGGGCTGGGGCTTAGCTCTGCCTGGCTGGGCCCTGCGTGTCTACGGCGTGTTGTGATCCTTCCTCACGGAGCCGCAGGAGGCTCTGTGGTCCTGGGGCCGTGGACCAGGGCTCTCCCCGGTCCCTTATGTAGACAGACAGGCTCCGTGTGGAGCAGACACGGTTACACCGGCAGAGTAAAAGCCGGTGATTTTCCGTCTAGCAGGTGTGGTGCTTGGAACAACACAGAAAGAAAGAAAACATTCATTCATACATATATATACGTATGTATTTGTTTTAAAGAAATGCTTTTCCTTCTGCTCGATGGCTGTGTAGCCTAGCACAGCCTTTGTTCTGGTTCCCGAAGATGGAAGTGTTCTTCCGTGCACTGACCGCGTGTTAGGGAACCACACTGTGACCCGATCACGCAGGGACCCGCGCCCCCCACCCCGCCCCCGCTGCGCCCCTGGGGGTGCAGCCGTGTGACCCCCGCCCCGCGGCTCTGGC
>NC_043701.1:2499757-2505257 GCF_006229205.1 Suricata suricatta
CCGCGCCCCCCACCCCGCCCCCGCTGCGCCCCTGGGGGTGCAGCCGTGTGACCCCCGCCCCGCGGCTCTGGCGGCCCCGGGCCGAGCCCCTCGGGCGGGCAGGTGAGGGAAGCCGGCCCAGGTGGGGAGCCCCGTGTCCTGCGGCCTCGCTCCGAGCAGCCAGCGCCCTGGAGCCCTGCCACCCTGGCCTTGGATCCCAGAGGAGCGAACACCCCGGTCGGCCCCCGTCGGGCTCAGACAAAGCCCCGTCCACTCGTTCTCTCACCGATGTGAGCTCGCCGTGGGCCCGAACTGGAGAAACTTCCCGCCTGAAGCCCTTTCCTGGCAGAGCCCCCGGGGAGGGCGCCCCCGGCACCCCCGCAGCGACTGTCTGTGACTCCTTGCCGGCCCTACGTGTCATCACAAAGCCCCAGGGGAAAGGCAGAGGGGCGGTGGGCAGGGCCCCCTCCACGTTCAGGCGGGAATTTGGGGATTTTCCACGGGAAGGGGAGCGTGGGGAGACTCGCCCGAGGCCTCGATGGGGCGCTGGCGCCCTGCGGTGCCGGACAAGGACCGGGTCCTGGTCTCGGAAGGGCCGCCTCCTTCGGGGCCACCACAGCTGTCCAGTCAGGGTGGGAGGGGCGGACCCAGGATCGACCCCCCCGGAGGCGGCGGAACCGTGAGGAAGGGAGGACTGGGGTGTGCTCCCTGCTGGGGGGAGGGAGGAGCCAGCGGGGTGAGCAGGTCACGGAGACTCCCCGCGGCTCCTGCCCCAGAGGGAAGAGGCAGAGAGAGACCGGGGTCAGGGGTCAGAGCAGCTGGGCGGTGTCTCCTCCGCGCCCCTGGAGGGCACCTTGGTGGGGAGGGGTCTCCCAGGTCGCTGCAATCCCTGACCTGGGTCAGCGTGGGGCTTTGCAGGTTCGCCGACCAGAACGGGGGGGCCGTGCCCCCCCACGTCTCCCCCTGCACAGCGGGGCACACCTGGAGCCCCCTCCTGGAGGACCCGCCTCCCCTGGTCACCTGGGGGGGCAGCTTGGGGCATGGCGTTACCTGGACTTCAAACTGAACACAAACTTGTGTTGTAGACACATCCATTTACTCTTGCTGACCTCCAGTTAAGTGGGAAACGCTTAATTCTTATTGGCTGTTAGGCTGGCACGGAGACAGGGGTCAGGGTGGTGGAAGGCAGATGGGATTCCTCGGCTCTAGAGTCTTCATTTATGTGAGCACCTCTGATCGCTTTGCCTCCGGGCCACCCTCCCTCTGAAAGCCCAGCGGGGAGACAGCCTCCCACCTGAGGGGACGCTGAGGGCCCCGGCTTCCCTGGGGACGGGTTGTCATGCTGACTGCGTGGACTTCGGATCCTGAGCGGTGGGTTTACCTCCTCAGGCTCCAGCCCGCCCAGTGGACCCTGTGCGTCCTCCCCCCATTGTCCTCGGAAGATCCCCTCCCAGATCGCCACGTGCTCCGGGCCCTGTTCCTCTAGGAGGCAGAGCAGGTCGGGGCCCCGGGCGCCTCACCACGGGGACCCTCGGGCCTCCAGACACTCGGGGGTGCCGCTCAGGGCAGAGCGGGCTGGGCCCGGGCGGGAGGGGGGCCAGGGTCCTGTCAGACTGCCGGACCTTCTTTGAAACCAGACAGAAAACACACACACACACACACACACACACACACACACACCTTACCTTGTTTTCTTACAGAAGTACATGTATTTCTTCTTAAAAAACAAGAAAATGGCAATGTTCTCAGGGCATCCGGGTGGCTCAGGCCCTTGTGCGTCTGTCTGACTTGATTTTGGTTCAAGTCACAATCCCAGAGTTGTGGATGGAGCCCCGGGCTCCAAGGTGAGTGTGGAGCCTGCTTGAGCATCTGTCTGTCTGTCTGTCTCTCTCTCTCTCCCCTCCTCCCCCTCCTCAAAAAATTAATCAATTTTTAAAAAGTCCTTAAGTCCTATCACCATGATAACTGCACACATGTCCGTGCACACACGCGCGTGTGTGTGTGTGTGGACGGAGTCTTGGACCTGTGCTCTCCGGCCCGACCTTCCCCGCCAAGTGCTGGGAGCTTCTCCTCGTGTTGTTCGATGCTCTCCTATGATGCAGACTGTCACGGCTGCAACATGTCTACTTGTATTTTGTCACTTTTATTTAACTGACCTCCTGTGTTAGGATCGTTTAGATCATTTTCCAGGTTTTGTTTCTGGGAACCAGGCAGAGTGAATCTTGGGATCTGAATCTTTCGCACACTCTCCCCGGCTGCTGCCGGCCTCGGCTGGGTTTCCCGCTGCCGCAGGGAGGTCTCGGGGGGCCGTGGACCCACGTCCCCAGTGACGCCGGCAGGGTCTAGCACAGCACCTGCCCTCCTGAAGGCACCCCTGCAAGCAAGGCGTCCACGCGGTCCTCTCTTATGTGGGAAGCGTCCCGTCTTCGGTCCCAGGACAGGAGACCCTCACTGGCCGGGAGCCCGGCCGGCAGACGCCCCTGGCGTGGTCCGCAAGCTGGGGGCTGGGCCCCGCCCGGTGGTCCGGCCGCCCCTGAGCTCTCCATTGCTCTGGCAACAGCTGTGCTGGGGTTGAACGTGACACACCCTTACGGTCCCTCCCACAGGTGGCATTTCACGTGACCTTCACACACCTGTCTGTGGAAATACTGTCCTCATCTCCGCCTGCAGGCGGGGGAGACACCAGTGACGAGGGTCACAGGCCCTGGTGTCCTGACGGCACCACCAGCCCGCCTCTGGGGGCCCTCGGATGCAGTGGAGGAGGCCCCTGAAAGGGACTGGTGGGACAGGACTGGCCCTGAGGTCCTGTGGGTTCTGAGGTGAGAGCAGGGCGGCGGGCGGGACCTCAAGGGCCCCCAGAAGCCCTGTGCAAGGAGCCTCGGGACAGAAATTTGCGGCACAGAGAGCAGGACCCTGGGGGCCACCAGCTGCTGCTCGGACGTGGGCATGTCCACGGTGACAGCCCTCCTAGAGCCCAGGACTGGCAAAGGTGCATCGATGAGAGGCAGGGCATGTGGCCTTGACGTAGGGGCTGCGTCCCTTGCAGGGTCACGGAGGCGGGGCTCGGCCAGGTGGTGTGGCCCCAGAGCCTTCCTGAGGGACCGGCCGCTCAGAATACTGACAGTCTCAGTGATGCCCCAGCCAGGGTGAGCCCCCCTCTCCCCAGAGCCGCTTCACTGATGGTTCCCTGTGGCAATGACACTGCTCCTTGGACTTCCTATCTCTCCTTCCTGCCCTAGACGGCGGCCGGCCCGTCAGTAGACGTCCATTTCACTCCACATCCCTCTGGAGCCCGGGGCTTCCTGACCTGTCCGGATGCCATGAAGCCTGCTGGCAGCCTTGGGAAGCCTTCGACGATGCCCTCCTTGGACGGATACATGCACATATCGGTGCATAAGTAAAATGTACATGGGGACAAGAAGCAGAATTAGGTTAACATACTTATAAAATATATTTTGATTGTGATGTGTTTCTGTACTAATATATTAGGTAAGAAGACGCAGTCACAGGTGGAATCAATGCTGTTAAAGTAGTGGAGGAGAGGTGCCCAGGTGGCTCAGTGAGCTAAGGGTCCATCTCTCCGCTGGGCCTCCAACTTTTGATTTCGGTTCAAGCCATGATCTCATGGTTCATGAGTTCAAGCCCTGCCTCCAGCTCCGTGCTGACAGTGTGGAGCCTGCTAGGGATTCTCTCTCTCTCTCTCTCTGTCCCTCCCTTGCTCATGCTCTCTATTTCTCTCTAAATAAATAAATAAACATTTAACATTTTTAAAAAGTCCAGCTCTTGATTTCAGCTGAGATCATGATCTCAGCTTGTGGGTTTGAGCCTCGAGTCACTCTCTGCGCCTACATGGAGAATTCTCTCTCTTTCCCTCTCTCTCTGCCCCTCCCCTGTTCTTGCTCTCTCTCAAAAAATTAAACATTGAAACAATTAAGTAGTGACGGGCAGAAATGATCTTCTGTCATATTTGCAACGACTATAGCATGATATGAAAACATCTGTGGTTTAAATTGGCAACAGGGGACGTAGAGAGTGAAATGCTGAGCGATTGAGTCAGAGAAAGACCAAGGCCAGAGGATTCCACTCACATGTGGAATTTAAGAAACAAAACAAATGAGCAAAGGGACAAAAGAGAGGCAGAGAGACAAAGCAAGAAACAGACTTCACTACAGAGAACACACTGATGGAGGAACAGGTGCGGGGGGTTCAGGGCGCCCTTGAGATGAGCACTGGGTGTTGCACAGAAGTGTTGAATCACTGTAGTGCACACTGGAACCTAGTACAACACAGTATGTTAACTACCAGGAATTAAAATAAAACCTTTAAAAAGTCGGCAACAGGACCTCGGGCAAGCTGGAACCTCTGGAGGCATCACTATGTCTATTTCTATTTTCATAATGAAAATACCTGGTAAATTGCTGGCAGACACAGGTGAGTGAGGACAGGCATGTTCCCTGGCCAAGTTCACAGGTCCCAGATTTAGAGCTCCGGCCCTAACGGAAGTAGGAATAAATCAGTTTGCTCCGAGAAGAGACAGAGGCACAGAGGGGCTCGCTCTTCAGTCCAAGGCAGCACAGCTGGTCCGAGCCCCACACGGGACCTTCTGCTGAAGGCCACGCCCAGCCAGTGCTGGCTCAGAGGTCCTCCTGAGTGCCCTAGAGGTTTCATCCTCAGAAACTTCCACAGAGATCACGTGACCGCACTTACTAGTCATTGAAGAAGACTATCGACAACATTTTAAGGTGTTGAAAAAAGTCTTCTGGGAAAGAGTTCCTGATAAATAAAACCCAGACCGCACAAGTAGAATTGCTCAGTTAGCGGGGAATCAGAAGATTCGTTTTACTGGAGAAAATCTCAAAAATCCAAGTCATAGCCCTCATTTTGGGGAGCACGATACAATTAGCAATAAGCCTGCTTGAAGAATCCTTCAGACCAAGTTCAGATTTAAGAGGAGTAAATACTTGTAGATAAACTAACTGTAGGCTTCACTTATTAGACTGTGGTTGCCATGGAGGATGTGGCCAATGGGTCTTGGGTACCAAGTTGCCAAAAATTTTGTACAAACTAAAGTGCTCTGGGGGCGAGCGGCCTCTGAAAATACAGACCAATTTCATGTTTCCAGAAATATATGGAAAATATACCACGAAGAACAGAACAGCACGCGATTAGTTATTTATTGAACAAATAGTCTAAATGGAAAAGTGGGCGATTAGACTCTTGCACCGTTTCCATAAATCAAAGGTCTAACTCCTAAATCTCTCCCTTCCTCTCGTTTGTTTGGACGTCCCGAGGGGATCAGGATGACGGTGCTTGCCCACAGCGTCACTGCTCCTCTGCCACAGATGCTCTCAGGCAGCTGCAGGGACACCGCAGGGGGGAAGCCGGCCCCACCCCCTCTGTGCCCTCCTCACGCGTGGCTCCGTGGTGATGGCGTCTCTGCGCTGCCCCTTCCCACCGGACTGCCCCCACCCCAGCTTGACCCCCCTCTGTCAGCTTCTGCCCCACGCTCACCCGGGTGCCA
>NC_043701.1:2505357-2508776 GCF_006229205.1 Suricata suricatta
CAGCCCTGCCCGGTCCCCCCTGGGAGACCCTGCTCAGAGGAGGCAGGCCGGGCAGGAGGACTGTGTCAGCTCACACACCAGAGAATCAGTCCAGTGCCACTCCTCATTGGGCCGGGAAAGGGACTGGCCGGGGGTAGCAGCAGCTGGGGCACCCCAAGTTACTGTGCAGGGGCACGGGGGACAGCTGTCATCTTGAGCCAGGCCACCCGAACCGACACAGCTGTTTCTTCCATCTGTGGACTTCACTGGTGGGACTAGGAACTTGTAGGCCCCTGGCAGTCACTGCACACCCAGGGGTCTGTGACCAGAGGAGCCCCCCCCCAGTCGCTCAGCTCCTGCTCAGCCCTTCCTCACCCTGAGTTGGGCGCCCTGCCTTCCGGAGGCTGGTCTTCCTCCAATCCCCTTGGGCAGGGCTCCCTGCCCATCGGCGCCCAGCCGCTCTGGAGCCCTTGAGACACCGCCGAGAGCCTCCTGTTCTTTGTCAGAGGACCTGGGTGGCACCGGCTCGTTCCATCCCCACCCCCTGATCGGCCAGCTCAGCCCGGCGCCCCCTCAGCCCTGTTCCCTAGGACACAGCCCCACGTCCAACCTAGAGCGACGCTGGCTCTATCGGGTTGTTCCCTTCCCCTCCCACTTTTGTCTAATAGGAAATCTGATCGCTTAAAACTTTACCAGTCTGTAAATACCTGCTGACCATTTTCTGTAATAGTAAGAGCTGGAGGCCCAGGACCCCGTGCGCTGTGCTCACAGCCTGGCACTGGCCGGCCGCTCCTGGCCCTCCCCGCTCCAGGGTCTCAGGTCAGAGGACAAATTGCCACTGCCTTATATGAAGTGTGACTGTTACACTCACGCATATGTAGTGTGACTGTTACACACACACATGCATAGTGTGGCTGTTTACACACATGCTTCAGAGTCCTCTCCTCAACCCCTCACAATAGGACCGTGTGGTGGATACTGTTCCCTGCTCATTTTACAGGCGGGCAAACTGAAGCGCAGAGGGTAGAACTGGGATTCAAGGCTGAACAATGTCCTCCCCCATGTGCAGAGCACCGAGGGGTGGGCGGACCTGTCCTGCGGTCAGGCACCCACATGGCACGGGCCCGTGCTCCTGGGAGGGGTCTTGGCAGCCGCTGAGTCCTAGACACAGGGGCTGGGTGGAAGGTGGGGCACAAATGCCAAGCGAGGCCTGGGACCGGGGACGGCATGCCCGGGGGACGTCAGGGTCACTCCCGGGCTGCAGGGCTGGGCGCTGTGAGGACGCAGAGGAGATACAGGCTGAGAGTCGACGAGGGAGCCCGGCCTCTGAGGACGATGTAAGGCATCGTGGGAGGTGCCGTGGCCAGGGCCACACCCCCAGGGCCTTATCTGGTGGCACCTGATGGGCGGCTGGAGGGAGGCCAGGAGAGAAGGTCTGAGAGCCTGCGGGGGGGCAGCAAGGCCCTGGCGGCTGAACCCCGAGAAGCTTCGGCCGGAGGGGCTGGCAGGGCAGGCTTGCTCCTGCTACGGGTCCTCGCTGGGCCCAGACTGCTCTTCTCCCTGGTCAAGGGACAGTGAGGCCCATCCAGGACCCCCACCTCCCACAGCACCGGCTGCAGGGACAGGCTCATGGCCGACGGCCAGGGCTGAAGGACAATGCTTTGCGCCTCAGTGTCCTTGGGTGTTCGCATCACGCGCCTCCTGTCCCCACGCCGGGTCCACAGAGCAAGTGGGGTCCTCGGGGCAAAAAACGCTCCCCTGGGAGCTCCTCCCGGGCCCCCCGGGCCGCCCCTTGCTCCTGGGGATCGTCCTGAGCACCACTGACCAGGACGTCACGGTTCAGAAACCACCAGAAGGCCCAGGGCGAATGGCGGCCACTCCCAGCCTGCGCGCGAGCCCGGAAGGGGCAGGCCGGCTGCACGCTCGGCTGTGCTCGCTGTGTGCGGTGCGTCGTTAAGAGCAGGGTGAGCGAGGTGGAGAGAAAAGGAGGAACATCCCAGGAAGTGAGGGGCATCTGCTCTCCCGAGGGACTCTTTACATTTCTAATCAGGAGCCGGCCTGGGATGGGCAGGGCTCACGGGGACAATGAGGCTCCAAGGCCCTGTCCCCAGGCAGCTGGGCGGCCAGGCAGGGAAAGGCTGGACCTCAGGGCGCTGGGCTCTCCAGGAAGGACAAGGGTCAGAGTGGGGAGGTCTCAGCAGACGTGGCTGGGGCAGAGCTCCTTCCGCGCCAAGACTGTAAACGGTGCATCCTTCCCACCTGGGTGTCGGCGTGGAAGTTTTACACACTTAAAACTACCTGGTAATTTGTAGCCACACGTGTCACTGATGAGCAGGTATCTGGTTCTCCACCAGGCCCCCGTCACTCGCCACCAGGCCACTCAGCCTCGACAGGCCCTGGACCGGAGCATCTGGAACACCTGGACTCAGGGCTCGGGGTCCAGAACCTTCTCTCTCTATTCCCTGCGACCCCTTCTGGCCCCTTCCGCCTGGGGAAGGTGAGGCCCGGCCGCGGGCGGCGGTTGCCATGGTCAGCTTCAGGCATCCGCGGCGGCCTCCAGGAACCGCGAGCTGGGCCTCAGTGCAGCAGGAGAGAGAGAATGGGCTTGCGGGGAAGACGGAAATCTTTCTAAAAGTGTGCAAACAGTTTAGTGAGTCCCACAGAAACAAAAGGGAGAGAAGGGAAGACAAAGCGACAAAGGCTGCAGCAAAGCCGGCTGGGCCGCAAGAGGAGGCCTAGGGGAGGGGTGGGGAGGGGTGGGGAGGGGGAGGGGCGGGCACAGGTGCCACAGGGCACAGGACAGGGGCTCCCCAGGACAGGAAGGGGCAGGCTGGGGAGTGGAAGCGGCACTGGGGCACGTGCGTGAGACCAGTTGAGGAAGACAGACATGTCTACATGTGCCTCACTAAGGAGACACGATCAGAACGCAGCAGTGAGCCCTTCTCTGCCCAGGGGACGACGGAACCTGGAAGCCAAGGGTGAGGGGGTGGCCTGAGGTCGCACCGCCAGGTCTGGGGGGGCACTGCTGCAAGCTCTTTCCCTGGGGCCACTCAGCCTGCTTTTCGTTATGTGTTTACTCCCCCCCATTCCTGTTATTGAGGTACGGTGGGCGCACAGCGCACTGACTCGATGCCTGTAGGTCTTGTGAGCGATACGATGACAGCATGGGGGATGGTGAGCAGCACTGCTGTGTGTGTTCGGACTGTTGCTAAGGGAGCCTACGAGTTCTCCGCACACGCGACTCTGTGACCATGGGCGGTGACGGATGCTAACTGCACTTGTGGTGATGGCCTCAGGACATATTCAGCCTGCTGTTTAAATGTTGTCACACTTGAGCTCTGGACACAGAAGCCTGGGTGGACTGAGCACTGTGTTGTGAGGGAAGAAGAAGCAAACAGACAGGAGGCCGAGGGCACATCTCAGGTTGTGAGGACTGCAGA
>NC_043701.1:2508876-2517194 GCF_006229205.1 Suricata suricatta
TCCATGTAAATATCTGTGGTGCATATGTCCATGCAAACATCTGTGGGTGTATATGTCCACGTAAACGTCTGTGGGTGCATATGTCCACGTAAACGTCTGTGGGTGTATATGTCCATGTAAATGTCTGTGGGTGTATATGTCCATGTAAATGTCTGTGGGTGTATATGTCCATGTAAATATCTGTGGGTGTATATGTCCATGTAAGTATCTGTGGGTGTATATGTCCATGTAAATATCTGTGGGTGTATATGTCCATGTAAATATCTGTGGGTGTATATGTCCATGTAAATATCTGTGGGTGTATATGTCCATGTAAATGTCTGTGGGTGTATATGTCCATGTAAATATCTGTGGGTGCATATGTCTATGTAATTTTTGTGGGTACATATGTTTATGTAAACATTTGTGGGCATATGTTTATGTAAACTTTTGTGGGTACATATGTTTATGTAAATGTCTGTGGGTGCATATGACTATGTAAACATCTATGGGTGTATAACTCACATAAATACGTATCTGTGGGTGTCTATGTTTATAAATACATACTTGTGGATATGCATGTTCACACAAAGATACATTTGTGAGTCTCCGTATTTTTGAATGTGTATTTGTGTGTATACGTACATACACATGTACGTATACACACCTACATAGATTAGGCCTCAGATACGTGTGGGTGCCAATGTGATTGACAGCTGCAGAGTTCTGGGCTTTGCCTGCACGTCCTCTCATAAAGTACTAAGGCCGTGACTACCGTCGGGTTGTGGGGCTCCAAGTCCATTTTTGGATGTTAAAAAGCGAGTTTTTGCCTGAAAAAGTGGAGAATCCCTACAGCAGAGGGAAGACAAGGCCGCTGGAGCGGAGGCCCAGAGGACTGCTGCCCAGCCTGACTCTGCACGCATGCCGGCGTGAGGAGGTTGAGGGGGCACGGCCGGGGGGGGGGGGGCTTCGGCCGCTGACCCTTGGTCAGGCTCTCGGCCTGGGTGACTCAAAGTGGGCAAGGCAAGCAGGGGGTCCCGGTGTCTGGCGGGGGGTGGAGACGATGGTCTGACAGCCCGATGCGGAGAGCACCAGAGCTGGGGAAGCAGAGGCACAGACAAGCTGAGAGATTTTCTCACACTCATACGGCTGGGCAGTGGTCACCTGCAGACCCTGCTCCGGGCCACCGGGCAACCGTCAGAGGGAAAATTTGGAGATGCGTGCAGGGCAGGATGCCCTCCCCACCTCCCTTCCCCCTCCTCCCCGCCCCCCCACTATCACCCCACTGGCTCTTGTTCAGCCTGTCGCATTATAGGCAACTGTGCGAATACGTCCCCTGGGAATCCATACGACAGCCAGGAAATTAATTTTGTACCTGTCACCCAACGCTTCTTGCTGAATGATGACAACCCTCAGTCCTTCCCTTGCCTCAGTGACAAGGACATGCTTGCTTGCTATGATGTCACATACGCGTGCCTTCCCTCCGGCAGCCTTGAGGTGAGTCTCTGGTCAGGGGACCTGGTGGGGGGCCTGCCACACTGGAGGGACTCTCCCAGGAAGACCCCTCCTTGAGCCCCTGTTCACAGTTCCATCCAACCTGCCGCGCGGCCGATGCAGAGCTCGGCCTGGGAAACTCCCCGGTGGGAGGGGCCCGGAGGGAGAAGGAGCTGAGGAACATGGTGTGGACCAGCCGCAGGGACAGTGTCAGACGCAGCGTGGGCGGGGGAGAAGCCTGCGTGTCCTGCTCACATGGCCAGCGGGCCACGGGGACGGGTAAGCGCTGTGGCTTCCTAAAGCCAACGAAGGCCCAGTCCGTCTCAGAGGGTGAAGCCACGTCAGATACATCTCACGGGGCAGCGCACTTTCCTTACGTCTGTGCCCAGAAGTGGGCGTCGGGCGGGTAGTGACCTGGGGCCCAGAGGGTAAAGGGGCTTTTCTCTTCCTGGGACGGAAATGGAGCCTGAAGGACATGAGTCCTTGGGTCACGGCTCAAGGAGGAGCTGGTGGCTGGACAAAAAGACAGCCGAGACCCTGAAAGTCACTGTGGGACCAACACAGAGCTGAGGCCAGCGATGCCCAAACGCACACCCGGGCACAACTGGGAAAGGGAAAGGCGAAGGGAGCCAGCCCTGGTGACATTGGCGAGCCTTGGTCAAGCCTCCCCTGATGCCGTCGCCCTGGGAGCCGTGGCGCTTGCCAAAGCCAGGCTGCGTTGGCTGTTACTGCTCCTTGTGACTGAAAGCATCTTAACTGACACCACTATTAATTCATTTTATGTCGAGCAGTTCCGACAGGCTGGAGAAATGAAGTGTCTCGTGTTCACGCAAGCCGGTATTTGTCGGTGCGGCTGTGATCGCCACGTTTAAAGGCGCTGCTTCACTCGTCGTGTGTTCCGTTGTGCAGTTTCCCAGCGAGCGGGTCGTCAAGCATGGTGGCCCACGTGCTGCGTCCCTCGTGTTTTGGGTGTTTAAAAAGCCTCCTGCTGAAGGGACAATTCGAACTTGTGCAGGAGGAAGAAAACAGACGTCTTCCTACTTCTCAGGATTGTCTCCACATTTGACTTCTCCTCTCCTGCCCAACGTTGGCTGCCCCACGGGCACGGCTGGGGTGGCGCTGCCAATGCAGAGGTGGGTGTGTCCCTTTCCAGGCTCCGGCTCCGGCTCAGGGCCACCAGGGAGCACGCAGGGTTCCCCTGACACCGTCCGCCTCGGATGCCCGGGACCTGTTAGCAATCCTGGTGTCCCCAGCCCTGCTGGTTGAGGTCATCCATCCCCCCCGGAGACGCGGGGCTCCTGTCCCTGGCTGACAGCGGGTGACTCTGGTGCCCGGAGCAGCTGCCCGATGGTGCCCCAAAGTCTAGTGGGAAAAGAAGTTCTGTTCTGTTCTGGTTTGGTTTCAGGCCCCCAAGGCAGTAGCGTTGGTGCCGAATGTAGTA
Source organism: Suricata suricatta (assembly GCF_006229205.1). Lineage (NCBI taxonomy): Eukaryota > Metazoa > Chordata > Mammalia > Carnivora > Herpestidae > Suricata > Suricata suricatta. The sequence goes on from NC_043701.1 coordinate 2,511,791, forward strand.
ACAGACGGAACTGCTCCTCACACACACCTTACTCACCTGACACAGGTGCACTCACACACATGTGGACTTGTGGACGCACGCATGTGAATGCAAACGCACATGCATGCATGCGTGCACACACACAATGCACACATACATGTGGGCACACACAGGATCACTTCTGCGTGCACACTCACAAGGCACACACAAGTGTGCACGTGTGTGGGTACAAAGGCACACTCATACAGGCATGCACTCATGCACACTCAGCCTGCACACTCACACAGGGGCACGCACAGACGTCACACAGACATGCACGCTCACCCACACGTGCGCACACCTGCCCCCAGGTGACTGTGGCAGACGGCTCTCAGGGAGCGTGAGCGTGCCCAGGGCACATGGACAGTCCCTCCGACTCTGTGCTCACCGGAGGCCTGAGGAGCTGGGAAACAGGGCCCAGAGCCTCCCTCGCTCTGCTCTGGGGACCCTCAGCTCACCTGGCTCCTTTTGTCAGGGTCTCTGCCCTCACCGCCCCCCCGCCCCCCGCCGCCCCAGGAGGCTGAGGCTGCCCTCCCTGGCCGCCCGCCCCACCCCTGCTGTGGCCTGGTTCTGCATCGCACCCTTGCCTGCCGCTCTGTGGGTAGGAGCGCCGTCCCTTTGGGTTTGTTCTTGATCCGCCCCGAACCAGCCTCCACAGCCCGTCCCCGTGTGAACCTCAGTGGCCGGGCATGCCTGCACACACAGGTCTCCCACCTCCAGACCCCCACCCTGCACACTCAGGCAAAGCCTCTCTCATGGCCCCCATGGACCTCTGTCCCCCAGGATGTGACCCAAAGGACTGAGCCCCATTCGCTTGCCCCTCGGGCAGGGAAGCTTCCAGCAGGTCTGGGAGGGGGCATCGCGCCGCACCTGCCCAGCTCCTCCCGCCTCTGAGACAGTGGGGGCACAGGGGGCTGTCCCCGGCTGCCTCCGACTCAGCCCAGGCTCTCCTCAGCACCCACACGCACACCCTTCCTCCCTGGACAAGGTGGAGGGACGCAGCTGGACGGCCAGAGTAGGCAGCATGTGAACCGTCCACCCGAGATGACGCGGGCCCAGGCATGGCAGGAAGGAGACCCAGCGTCCCCAGCCCCGTGTGCCACTTCCTGCGTCAGAGAGCAGCCCCCACCCCCTCTCCTACCCGAGCATGGAGCTCATGGGGCCGTGGCGTGGTCCGGGCGGCGGTCTTCCCGCATGCACAGCACAGATGTGCCTCGTACGCATTCTGGTCTTTTCCCTCGTCCAGAAGAGGCTGGTCCCCAGGGCACGAGGGTGAGATCCTGGGACCCAGCGCACCGAGCCTTTCTGACCCCATAGGAGAAAGAGGAAGCATCCGCATCTCAGGACAGTCCCTGGCCCCGGACCAGTGACCTTCCTCCAGCCTCCCTCCCCACCCCCTCACCACCGTTGGGCGAAAGCTCCGAGCCATTCAGTGTTTACAGTAATTACAGTGCCTGAGGTGGGGGAGGGGATTAGGGCCACTGACATTCCCGAGTCCTGGAAACCGTAGTTCCCGGCGGGCCGCTGCCAGTCGCCTCCCCGGGCGGGGTGGGGGGAGGAGGGCTGCGGGTCAGCGGATGTGGACAGCCAAGAGTCTCTGGAATGCAGGCACGGGGTGCCGGCTTTAGCGGGAGTCAGGTTTTATGCCTGAGGCAGAGGGAATTCTACACACGCTAGAGCAGCAAGACAGAAATTGCCTTTTAGATGGCTGCCATCAGCAATATTTAGCAGGCAGTTTCTGCCGGTAGTTTAACCTTCTGTAACCTCACAGTTAACGGCTTTCTCTCTCTCTCTCACTCACACACGCACACACACACGCACCCACTCACAGGCTGATATATGGATAGATCCGCAGTTACATACAATATTTTACCGTAATGGTCAGATTCGAGGGGACCTCTGCAGACTCACAATCTTTCTTCTCCTGTGTGTGAGGAGCACCCTGTGTGTGCATGCACACCCCCCTCACACACTCGCATCTCGTAGGGACTAGTGCAACTCCGAGGCACACGCACCTGCGAGATTCTTGTCAATTGGGGCAACACCGATGTACAGTTGGAGCTCCGCAAATAATTAATAGTAATGAAAATTGACGTTGTAAAAATTAAAGTGAGGGGGCCGATAGAGAGGGATTAGTTTGGCTGTCAAACCTCAGGCCTAAAGGGAAACAGATTGCTTTGGAGAATCTTTTAATTAATTTCAGAGTTTCCCTGTTTCTTCTCCGCCAAATGAGCTGTTTCTCTCTCGGCCGGCAAGTCCTGTGCAGGGGAGATGGATGGTGTGAGGGACCCGCACATCCCGGGTGCCTCCCAAATCCCCACCCACCCAGCCAGGGAAGTCAGGTGAGGCCGCCGCCGCCCAAAGAAGGGTCCATTTTGTACATCGACTTTCGCTACCTGGGAAGAAGCCAGGAGCTCTGCCTTCATTCACATCTAAAATAAAAATGGATCTCTACAGTCGGACCAAGTTCAGCCACTGAGCTGCAGCATTAACTTGTATTCTAACAAGATTAAAATATATTTGTCCTGGGGATTAGCATACTTAAGTCCCCTTTTCCCTTTTTAGCTGTGGCAGGGCACTTTGATCTGCCGTGCGTGGAGAGAGTCGGCCTGGGCCCAGCCATCCGACTGCCAAGTGTGAAATCGGCCTGATGTCATCCACATTCTTCATCTTTTACATCTTCCACCAGTTTAATTATATTTCCGCCACAAAGCGCTGGTGCCTCATTGCATATTCAAGTTAGACCAGGAAGCATTTAGGGAAAAAAAAAAAGGTAGGAACGGAGTCCCCCTGTCGGGGGAAGGGAGGGCCCTTGGTGGTGCCCCCTGGGCAGTCCTACCTGCGCGGAGACCTGAACCCCTCTCGGGTGGCACACAGGCCGCTGTCACGCCCGCACTGCGCTTGGGGCTGTGGCCTGTGCGTCCAGTGGTTTGCATGATGTCTATCCTCTGACGTGCTGGCTCCCGAGGGCCGGCGCGCTCCCGCCACTGCTGAAAAGCTGCCTTTCTCCCCGCCAGGTGATGAGTCACCAGTGAGTCACCCCTACGGGTGGCGGAAATACGTTCTGGGGCTCACCCGGTGCCTGGTGGGGACGTGTCTGGCTGACCTTTGATCGCCCCCCAAGAATCAGACAATTTCACTCTCCACCCCGACCCGATATTCAGGCCCTGCTGCTCGGAGAGGCCGGCTTGCTGGATGAAGAGGCCTGGAGTAGATCCTGGGGTGGGGGGGGGGTGATGACCTCTTACATGACCTCAACTCTCACGCCACCACCCCCTCCCCCCCACCTCCTCCCCCCTCCCCCTCTCGCCTCCTCCAGGTGGCTTAGGGGGGACAGCGACCACCAGCCCCGTCCTGAGGGGTCTGCTCCCGGGGCACTAGTGTTGGGGAGAGGAAATGAGCCACCTGCGGGGGGGGGGGGGAGGGGGGAGGGGGATGGGTTCTGACCTTCACCCCAGCCCCAGCCCTGGGCTCTAGGCTCCATTCACACCCAGCTGGAGTGACTCAGACACAGGCCCTTCTCCGGGCTCCAGAGTCAGGGACGTGGGGTGTAACTTCCACATCCAAGCTGGACAGAATAGAAATGCAGATGGACTTCTTTAGCATTTGAGAGCAGGTCGGCGCTGGGAAACGCTTTGGCTCCGACTGCCCCTTTGTCTGAGCGTTTCCAGGGTTTTTCACTTTCTCGGTGGGACTTGGCGCAGGTAAAAGGACTGGTGGTGGGCTGAGCTGACCGTCACGGCTGCCGTCTGGGGAAAACGGAGAGGCAGCCCTGACAGGTCTTTGACCAAGTCCAGATTTATGGCCATTTTTATTCTGAATCATCATCACTCTTGTTAAAATGAGAGGTTAACACACTGCTTCTCAAATTGAATGATATAATTATAAAATTATCTCCACATAATTAACTCAGGATTATGTTTCATTCTGGTTAGCATGTAATCAAAGCCTGTTATGCTTTTAGCTAAAGGAACAGCAATTAATTTAAAGGGGTTACTTTAGACCAAATAACTCATCATGCCATCGGGCCGCCCACTCGCTCTTGGAGGACCAGCCGCGGGGGCGGGGCGGAGCACCGAAAGATGCGTGAACACAGGCCCCACGAGCGGGTGCCGCCTGGCTTCCGGCCTCCCCCGCCGTCCTGGGCTTGGAGTCAAACCTGAGTCAGGGCGATGGGCCTATGGTGCTGAGCCCAGCGAAGATGGACCGGAACGGAAAACGGAGTGGGGTGCAAGTCACCGGGCTCCCACGGAAACCCGAGGTGCAGCCTCTTACTTTGCGGTCAAGAGACACGTGGGGGGATGTCCTGACTCGAAGAGGCGTGCCTGGGTCCCAGCGGCGGTGACGAAGCCGGGGCGGTGGGAGAGTGCGGCCCAGCGTCCTGCAATTGTCACTCAGCTCCTCTCCCTGCTCCGCTTCGCGCAGCCCTGCGAATACCGTCTCTCCTAGTCTCGAATTCCTCCTTTCTTCCTTTCGCTGAAGTGTGGCTGCGAGGGGTGGCAGGAGCCAGGAAGGCTAGGGGCTCTACCAAAAACGGGCAGCGAGCTGTGGAGGCGCAGCCCGAGCCGGGGGCAAGAGTCACCCCTGTGCGAGTCACCGGTCGCGAGCCCCGCGCTGTTCTGCGCCAGGCGCTTTATGCTCATCCCTCGCAGGAGAAACCCTGTAGGGAAGCCCATCAGGTCGATTTTCTTCCGATTGGAGAGATGAATGGATGGGCTGGGGTGGGGAGGCCATTAGAGAATCACCTTCACCGAACGAACGGCATTTCTTTCCGTGCCCAGTGATCCTGTGTGTTTGCAAGCCTGAGCTGAGGGGTGGCAGCACCAACCTCAGCCCCGTGGCGCTCGGCCTTAGCCTTTCCGGAACCAACAGATGTTTGGAAACCGCATACGCACCACTCATGGGAGGGCCTGGGATGTTCCCCATCTTTCATCCAGATGTGTGAACCGGGGGGAATAATCTGAGACTTCTGAGTCCGGTGGGAGGGGTTTAGTGGGGCACCTTCCTGGCAGTGGTCGGGAAAGGGTAGTGGCCCCGGCAGGAGTGGGATCCCGCCATGTGTCCCCTGCTGCCTGAATCCAAAGAAATGCCAGCTTACAGGGCTCACGTTCAGTTGATGGAGGGTAAAGCTACCAAAACCCTCAGGACAAAGTTCTGGCCTAAAGGGGAAAGTCAGAGGCAGCGCCCCCGCGGCCACTGAAGGACGCCTGAGGGCGGGGCGGTCCGGGCGAGGTGGGAGGGAAGCGGCCGGCCTGCGGCTGGGGGGGCGCAGACACTGAACCGGCTCCTCGCAGCGCGAGGCAGCTGCGGCCTGTGATTAACCATCCAAGGAGGAGAGAAAAGCGAAGGGAAGAAAGGGCAGTTAGCAGAGGGGGTAGAGGTTGGG
>NC_043701.1:2517294-2520798 GCF_006229205.1 Suricata suricatta
CCCCCTCCTCCTCCCCCTCCTCCTCTTTCTCATCCTCCAGCCCCTCCTCCCTCTCCTTCTCCCCCTCCTCCCCCTCCTCCTCGCCAAGGCCTGGCCAGCACCTCCGTTTGTGCTTAGTCTCTGTCTGTGTCGCTGTCCCCTACCCAGCCGCCTGCTGCCAGGCCAGCTCTCTTGCCACCAGGCACCACTTCGGGGACCCTTGGCCCAGCCTGTGGCCAGAGGCCCCTCATCCCTCCAGCCCCCCCAAGTCTCCTGCAGCTCCGTCAGCCGCCCAGGCGCTCGCAAGTCCCCGGAAACGGGGAGCTCTGCAGCCTCTGGGCGGGCACAGGGCTCCAGAGGGAGTTGGTATTTTCTTCCTTTCTTTTTGTTTTTCCTTTACTTTTTCTTTTTTTAAGTGGCTGCTTCTGCTACGTAGAGCACTCTTTCAAGGTGCATACGCGCGTGTGCACATCTCTGCGTTGCGTGGACACGCGCACGAGCCGGCCTGTGTGAGTCCAGTTTCAGAACATGTGGCGGGCTGCCTTGACTTTCAAAGGAACTCAGAACCCTGCAGGGTCTGGAGGAAGGAAGAAAAATGTGTAAATAACCACTTCTTACCGCTTTTGGTCTTTTCTTGTTTTTTTTTAATATACATTTTATTTTTTGATGGTGTGGTACAGTGTAAATTAAATATATTCAATATATCCCCGCCAAGTACATATATATAAACAAACACAGTATCTATATATATATATAACTCTGCACTGTCTTCTGGTTAGTGTATGGAAGCCGAGTCGTGTCCAAATGTCACGTGCGGCGGGGGACGGCCCCGGGGGTGTGCCTGTGGCTGAGCCAGACCCACGGCCGAACCCCGGAGGACTGAGAGCGAGCTTCTCTCTTTGCCTTAAACCTCTCTACTTCCCTGCGGTAATATTCTTACTTTGTACAGACCAGTGCGAACCTTTTTAAAAAGGAAAATATAAAAAGAAAAGCTGTAATTTAAAATTCTGTGAATAACCAACTGCTGCTTAGGAAAACTCAATGAAATGATATGCCTTTTTAGCAGGAAACAAAGTTTTTTGGTTGTTATTTTTTTATTTCCTTTTTTTTAGTTTATAAAACATGTGCATTTTACAGTTCCGATATCAAATATTTATAATCTTATGAGAAATGAATGTTTCTATTTGCAACTGTGGTTATCAGCATTGTGAACATTTCCTCTTGCATTTTTTGTGTGTTTCAATTCTTGAAAGTTACATTAAATAAAAAAAAAACCCACTTTATTGTAAAACATTGGATGTCCGAGGTGGAATGCCTAGTTTTTCAGAGCGTGTTTCTAAGTCCAGCCCAGCTGCCCTGGGCATCTTTGTAGCCACAGTACAATTTTTTTTTAAAACAATGAAGACACTTTGAATATCTCCTGTGTGAACACGGGACCACCAAAGTCATTTGAGTACATCGAATAATTGTTGAAAATCCTACAGGATGCAACAGGTCTGCCTGGGTCCTGTTGTTCTGATGAGAGGGACAGAGACCCTGGCCCCCTGGGGAGGGCTCTCCTCTCTTACGTTTCTCCTTATTGTTTGGACCCCCCCCCCCACCAAAGCAAAGGACGTGGACAACATCTCATGACAGATGCCGAGAAAGGACAGGCTTTGCGGAGCTGACCGAAAGCTCACCAGAAGTATGTGTCTGGGGTACTGTTTTGGGGGGCTGAGGGCCAGGGCAGCCAGGCAGGGGAGCCGAGAGCGCCTCGCGAGCCCAGCTGCTCTATGCCCGAACTTTCCTGGCTTGAAAAAGACTGTTCTCCCAGCAAAAGAAGCTCAGAGACCAGTGAGAATTGTCTGTTGCCAAAGGAGACGGGCTAGGCGTTTTCTGTGGCACATCGATTTCCCAAGCCGAAGCTGGCCTCCAGGCGAAGAGGGGCTCCTGCCAGGATTTGCAAAGACATTTCAGTGAGAGCGAACTGGGGGTCTCAGCACGAAAGCTCTGGAGCCCCAGCTGCCTCTCCCAGGAGTGCCCCAGGGTCCTCTCCAGTGGGGCCCCATCACGAAGGCCATTCCAAGTGTCTCCTCCCTTTCACTGCACAGTTCAGAGGATTCTTTAGACCAAATCCTGAACAAAAAGCACGGGCACAACTTCTATTACCCGATCGGCCGCTCTCTGTTTAATAAAACACAGTACAGCAACATGAAGCAGCCATCTTGTTTTTTAATGTATTCACAAGTCATAACATTGTTGAAGGGCAATGTACAGTTTTGAAAGTAAGGAGTTCCCTGTCCTCGGAGGAATGCAAGCAGACATCAAGCCTGCAGTGGCATGGGGAGTTTTCCTTTTTTGTCTCCGCTAGGGGATTGCACTGAATGAACCCCCAGACCCTCGATATGCTGAGATTCTGGTTTTGCTCCTATATTTATTACATTTTTAAATTCAGCATGCAATCTAAGTTCAGGACTCATGGAGAGTCACTGTCGCACCTGCCAGCCCTCTCCCAGTGGCAAGTGGAGACCAGAGCCAGGCCTGCAGGAGAGGCAATGCTCCTTTCTGAATCCAGAGCCTGTTGGAGTGCCTCGCACCAACCTGGACCGGACCCAGCCCCAGGAGCTGGTGGAACTGGACCGCCGGGAATGTTGCCCCTCCCGGAGGCCAGGTCCATAAACTTTCTCCAGAGGAAAGCCCGTTTAAAGGAAGTCCTTGCTTCTTCCAGCCAATCTGCCGCCACCCCTCAGGCCTGGCTGTGCCCACACCCTTCATCGCCCAGCAAAACCCAGGCAGGGGCCTGGGGGGCCTCGGTGGGGGAGGATGGCTGCCCCCCGCCCCCCAGGCCTGCACAGGGAGCGGCTCCCGCGGGGGGGCGGGGAGGGGGCGACCGAGGGGCCAAAAGGGAGCCCCAGGGACCCAGAAGGCCTTCCTCTTTGGGCTGCCAAAGGTGATCAGATGAATAGGGTCTGACCAGAATCCGAGGGTCTACACAGGCCTGAGCGTCACGCAGGTGGACCCGCCAAGTGCTTTCTTCAGGGGAGACAAGGACGGAGCCACGCGGGTGTCACCCGTCTAATCTCCAGGAGGACTCCCACTTTGGGTGTTGGTTTTTTCCTAGCGGGTAACGGTGACTTGGGCGGGGGCGCAGCGCGCTCACCACAAACCCGGACACGGACGGGTGCAGACGCTCGCCGGCCGCCCGTTTGCCAGCTCTGTCTCCGCCGGAGTGACGTCCGACCTTCGCGGTCACGCGCGCCCCGGCAGCTCCCCAGGTGTCCCCTCCCCACTCCGGGCGCCCCCGGCAGGTCCCCAGGTGTCCCCCCAGGCCATCCCGGCTCAGCCGAAACCCGCAGGCTGCCGGGAGGAGGCGCAGCGCCCTGGGAGGGCAATGGAGACTGGCGACCAAGGGCTGTGTGGCGGCGCCACGCCCGCACCCCGACACCCGCTCCGCGCCGGGCCTCGCGGCGGGGATCCCCTTCCCGCGCATTTCCTGCACGGCCGGCCGGGCTGAGCGCGAGGCGTCCTGCGACCCCGGGCGGGGTT
>NC_043701.1:2520898-2523289 GCF_006229205.1 Suricata suricatta
GGAGGGGGAGGAGGAGGGGGAAAGGCAGGGGAGGGGGAGGCTGGGGCCTGGGCTGCCCACCACCAAGGGCCCACTTCCCAGGGTGCTCCTCAAGGACCCCAACAGTGGCCTGGCCCTGGGGGGCCCCATGCTCCCCCCAGCCCAGGGCCCCCCTCGCCAGATGCCCACACAGAGCGGCAGAACTCATAGACCAAGTAGGAGCTATTTATTGGGTTCACAGTCGTGTGAAATGCAGCAATAAAAATCTTTGGACTTTAGCAAGTTGTTTTACTTTTTTTTCTTCTTTTGAAATTAAAAAATAAAAGTGTCAGATGTCCCACAATGGAGCTTAGGGGATTAAAAAAGATGAAACCCTAAGCAGCCCCCCTTTGCAAAAAAAAAAAAAAAAAGGAAAGAAAGAAAACTCATAAAATTAGCATAATCTCATAAACACAGAAAAACTCAAAAAATACTTTATAGTCAGATATTTTGGATTTCATACCACCTGTAAATTATATACACATAGAATATTGCAGAACCATAGCTAATACACGATATTATCACTATTAATGCTGGTATCATCTTTAGACACTGGCCCTTTATGATTTTAAATTATTGCATTGTTTCGTGTGGACGGAGCCCGGACTCCGCGCCCGCCCGCCCTACTCACTGTCCGACTTGCCCTCCTTGGCGGCGGTTGAGTGGTTGTACAGACCCTGCGCCATCAGGTGCACGGCTAGCGTGTTCTTGTTGCCCGTGGCCTTCTTGATCTTGGCGCGCTTATTCTGGAACCAGATCTTGATCTGCGACTCATTGAGGCTGAGCTCCTGCGCCAGGCTCTGGCGCCGCTGCTCCGTCAGGTACCTGTTGGTCTGGAACTCGGCCTTGAGCCTCTGCAGCTGCTCCGCTGTGAAGGCCGTGCGCGGCCTCTTGTCTTCCTTGTTGGGGTTCTTCTTCTTTGGTTTTCGAGACCTGGGACCTGGGTAGGCGCGGTGGACAGAGAACAGGGTGAGGTGGTCTCTGGGTGCGTCTGCCCCCTCCAGTGAACCAGGGGACACAGAGACCAGGGAGAAAGGGCCCAGTCCCAGGGGTGGGGGCTTGGGGCTGGGCTTGCACCTGCTGCCTCCAGGACCTACTCGGAGAAAGTGATTAGATAGGCTGAAAAAGATGTGAGTGCAAGGGGGTGAGTGGGGGTGAAGGGTAGGCTTTGTGGGAAAGTCGCGGGGGGGGGGCGCCTGGCTAACTCAGGGGTGCATGTGACTCCTGATCTCCGGGTCCTGAGTTCGAGCTCCATATGTGGTGTAGAGTTTACTTAAAATTAAAAACAAACAAACAAGCAGAAAGGTCTCCAGATAAAAGGAAACTCCGGCAGGAGAGCAAAAATCCACAATGTCCTAGCCTGACCTTTTCTACCCATTTCTGGGGTTCTGTCCAAGTGTGAAAACAAAGCGGAGGAGGTCCAAGAGAGGGGAGGCAGCACGGCTGGGGGCAGGGCAGCCAGAGCCGCAGGAACAGGGGCCCAGGGGACAGTGACAGGATTCCCCCAAGATGCCCACAGGGGACACCTCTCAGGTGCCTGCTGGAGAAGCCCGGGGGCCACCGAGTCCAGGGAACAGAAGAGGCCCCCGGGGGTCGGCCTCCACCCTAGCCCCTTTCTACCTCCCCTAACTGGCCCTAGTGGGCCCAAGTTCATTGTTTCCTTTCTGGAGGGGAGGGGACACACACATCCTTTCCTGGATGGGGAGTGAGCACTGAGCCCCTAGAAGCCCCCTCCTCCAATCTCCTGGTGCAGGAGAGGGGCCTTGCGCCCCCAGACTGGGGCTGCCTCACTGGAGGCCTGGGGGCGGGAGGCTGGGAGCCCAGCAGACCTCGTGCAGAGGGTTCAGGCTTCTGACCCCCACACGCGGCTCCTCCCCCTGGAACCTCCCCCTCCCCTGCCACTTGAGGTTGGTCTGGGACAGTGTAAGGTTCCTCGGACCCGGCCATCCGCAAAGGCCCTTGTGAAGGGAGCAGAGAGGAGGGCCCAGCGCCTTCTTTTTGTTTCTGTCAAGAAGTTGGGCCCCACGAGGATGTCTTTGAGGGAAGAGGCCTCAAACGCCGTTGGGGGAGGGGGCCTGGGCCGCACGTAGGGGCTTACTACTGAAGAGAACTGACTTTGGGGAGCAGCGGCTGCAGCCCCTTCCCAAATGCCCGTGGCGGGTGGCTGGACCCCTGCCGGCTCCCTCGAGACGCAAGAGCCCCCGGGTCCCCGCCCTGCGCCCACACGCCCACCCCGCGGGGCCAGGGGACCGCCCCGCCACCCTGAGCCGCGGCGGCGGCGGGGGGGAGCCCGCCGGGGGGCCTCCGATCGCGTCGAACTGACCCGGGAGGGTGGAGAGCGCGCCCAAGCCCCCGAGAGCCATCGGCGCCGAG
>NC_043701.1:2523389-2525241 GCF_006229205.1 Suricata suricatta
GGAGGCCCCGCACCGGCCCGGGCCGACCGCGGCCTCCCGCTCCGGGAGCCGGCGGGTCCCCGTCTCCAGCGTCCCGGGGAAGCACGCTCTCCGCCCTCCAAACTCCTCCGGTGCCGGGGCTCTTGCACACCTGAACCAGCCCGTGAAAACAGAGATACCACTGGGTGGGAAGGAAATCTCCCTAAAATCAGAATGTTTCGTTCTCTCTCTATGATTTTCTTTCAAACCGTAAACACTTAAGAGTCGCCGAGACAGAACCAAAGCTCGGCCGAGAAAACGCTCTGCTTCTTTCTAAAAGGCCAAGAAACACAAATGTTACCTTACAGGGTTTTTTGGTTTCGTTTTGTTTCGTTTTAGTGCAAAAAGGCCAGCGACTGGGGCCCGGCAGGGCTGGGGGGCTCCCGCGAGCCAGCGGGGCCTGGGGCGGCCAGGACTCGGTCGCTGCACAAAGCCGGGCCGAGACTCCTCGTTGGCCGCTTTGTGAGCCTATATGTTAATTAAATATTAACAAAGGAGGGAGGCGAGAACAATGGAGCAAATTTCAGATCTAGCTGGAGAATTTTGGATTTCACCAGAAATATACACACACACTTCTGGGGAAGGCGGCCGAGGGGTGACTCGGTTGTGCCTTGATGTGGGCAAACAATCCCCGCAAAACAGTTGAGGGGTAGGGGGGCAGTGGGGTCCTGTCTGGGCTACCAGCTCAGGGACAAATGGGAGTCCGTCCTAATGGCGGTTTGCAAGCCGAAGACCGCGTTTCATGCAACTGACGATTTCCACCAGGACGTAGATGTAGCTTTAAAAATCCAGATCTATGAAAAATACACCCAGCGCCTCTGCACACACTCCCCCCCCACCGCCCCCCGCCGAAATCTGCCGCTTTCCTCCCGCCCGGGAGTTGCGCCGGGAAGCCTCTGGGAGAAGGTCCTTTATTGGGGGACTGCAGGCCTCCCTCCTCCAAGCTGTGATCCTGATGTGGGTGCTGAGCTCCCTCACTGGGTGCTGGGCGAAGGGCGCCTGTTCCCATCCCCTTCCCTGTCTCTGTGCCCCGCTCCTCCCTCCTCAGCCCAGGCCCAAGAGTTGAAAGAAGAGCCCGGAGCTTTGCTCTTTTCTTCCCTCGCTCCGTCGGGGATAACCGGGTCATGGGGGGGTCTAGGGCTGGGCAGGGCTGGGCATGGGTCCCGGGACTGGACAGAGTTGGAAGGACGGAGAAGGGGTTAAGAGTGCAAGCTTCTAGGCCACCTTTCGGGCCACCCCCGGGCTCGGCAATAGACTCCAGCTGGGAAAGGATTCCGAGGACTGGCCCCCAAAAGCGAGCGAGCGAGCAAGAGAGAGGGAGAAGATCCTGTCTCCACCGCTTTTCTAAGAAACCTGTACCCGCCTGAGAGTCGATCGAGCCCCCTCTCCTCCCGGCCGCTGCCCGGGCCAGCGTCAGCCGCGCACAATGCCCCCGTTTGTGTGTCTTTGTGCGTGGGGGGGGGGGGACTGGTGTCCCGGTATCTTCTCTCCCCGGGGAAGTTCCCACGCCAGCGCCGCCCCGCAACCCCGCGGGCCTCCCCGCGGCGGGCTCACCTGAAGACGGCCGGTCGGAGTAGCGCGTGCAGTAGACCCAGGCCGGCCAGAGCATGGGCTGCGCGCCCAGGTTGGCGCCGGCCTGCGAGCTGTCCGAGTCCGAGCTCACCGACAGGTCGCCGCCGCCCAAGCCGCGGGCCTTGAGCGCCCCGTCCAGGGGGGGCCCGGGGTCGCCGCCTTTCTTGGCGCCGCCGTGCAGCGAGAGCGCCTTGGAGCCGCCTTCCCCGTCGCCCGGAGAGTCACCGCCGCCGCCGGGCAGCGACCCGCCCGGCGGCGGCGG
>NC_043701.1:2525341-2531039 GCF_006229205.1 Suricata suricatta
CCCCCCCCCCCCAGTTCTCAGACAATCCTCCCCCCTCCCCCACATCTCCACCCCCCACTGAGGGGCTACCAGGCCCTTAGCCTCCTTTTCTTTGTTTTGAAATCCTTTAAACTAGTTCCCCGGGAGAGCAGGGGGCCATCTAAAAGGGGCGGCGGCGTGGGGGCCGTTCCTTTCTCCCCACTCCTCCCAGTTTTCCTCTATCTCTTTCTAAACTTCCTTTCCAGTTGCTGTCAGAATGTCCAACTTGAACTTCTGTTTCTTCTTCTCTTCCCCTCCTTCCTGTTGGCCCTTCTCTCCTGCCCCCCAGCTGCACGTGCCCCTCGGAACTCGGTGGTTGTTCCCCTAGGCTTGCCTGCAGATCATTTAAAATGCATTTTTAGGGAAATTTGCAAACTTCAGTTAGCATCCTAAGGGATGACTCGGAGGGTTCAGGAGCACTGACACAGTAAAAGTACCTTCCACGGAATGTGGGGAGGGGAGAGGGAGCGGAGGGTGAGCTGGGGCACCGTTGGCAGCTGAGGCCCAGAGTGGATCAGCTCTGGGCCTGGGGCTGCAGGGGGGGGGGCACTGCCAGGCTGGGGAGGTGGGATATGGTCTGGGCAAGCGGCCCTCCCAGGATGGTGACTGCCCGGCCACCTTGAGTGTCAAAACTTCACCCTAGTCTGGCTCGGTTCTCCCCCGTCGCACCCGGGGCCTGCCCCCTGTCTAACGCAGTTCTGCCTGCCCGCTGCAGTCCCAGGGTGCAGGCCAGGCGGCATAAGGAGCAGCAGTCACAGGGGTCTGCTCCCAGGGAAATGAACCTGGGGCGGGGGGCTGGATGGGGGGCCAGAGCAGGTGCTGGCCCCCCTTGTCACTCAGTCCCAGAGAGGACTGAGTGCGGGTAGGCTCTGGAGCCAGATGGAGAGCCTCCTTGATCTTCTGTGAGACTCGAACAGGGCGGGAAAGGCACTCCTCACTTGGGGTGACTCAGCTCCTCCATTTTCCTCCCATCGGAGGGGTCCTTGACAAATTATCCGGCTCAGCACACACCTGCCGGGGGCCGTCCCTGCGTCTCAAAAAATCAAACCTCACAATCTGCCTGCCCCTAGGAAAATGGGGCTGGTGGGGTTTGTGGGGACACCCTTGTTTATGGTTTTCTGGGAAATTTTCCTGCAACTCTGAGAACGCTAATCACCAGGCAGGCGATGTCCGAGCCCTTCAGGTCCCTAGAGCCCCCGTGAGTGGAGGGAAGGCCCAGGGCCGGTTTGCTTCCTGTAAGACCGTCCCACGTTAATTTCTCCACCTGTCCCATGAAAAATCAATTAGGCCGGCTCCTGAGAAATATTTTCTAATTTCTTGGGAAGCTTGGCCTCTGATTGCCTTAGCATTAAGGGAGCCCCCGGCGCTGGACTTGTGCTGTGGTCTCTCCGAGGCCCAGACCCAGAGTCATGGCCGCGGCAGGAACTCCGCCAAGCGGCCCGTTCTCTCTGGGCAAAGCTGGCCTGTGTGTGGGCAGCACTCTGCCATCACCGGGTCTCCAGGCTGCAGGGTCGCGGTGGCAGGAGAAGGACGGCCTGGGGAGAGGGCCAGGAGGTGCCGGACGCAGAGGAGGGTAAAAAGAAAGGAATGTGGACAGAAAGAATTAGAAAGTATCAGATCACCCAAAGCCAACCCAAACATGACAACAGTTCCCCTAAAAAGCACGCCTGGAAAGGGAGCTGCATCCAGAGGGCCAGCCTGGGGGGCGAGGGACTCTGGGCCAAAGCTGCGGAAGCGGGGAGAATTCTAAATCCTACAACACAGACATCGGAACAAGCTGCCTCAGTGCTGGAGGCCCAGGCCCTGCCTCCTGTGGAATCCGGGGACATGTTCCTGGCCGTGCTTTTTTGGGGTGCGAGCGTTTGTCGGATTCTCCTGTGGCCGCCCTGCGCCCAGCGGGCCGCGCTCCCCTCTTTGCGGCCCCTGACGGCCGAGGCCGCGTTCAAGTTCGGTTTCTCAGGCGCTGAGCGATCAGGGGGACCACGGGCCCTGTGTTTCTCCTTAGCGTACAGGAGGCCGCGGCCCGGGAACCTCGAATGTCCCTCCTCTCGCAGGTGCAGGTACAGAGCCGCAGCAAACCACCCGCTTTCGGAGAAGGGCATCCGTCCGTGCCTGTCTGCACAAAGAGGGGCCTGGAAGAGTGTCAGAAGGAAAGAACGCTTTTGGACATGTGGGTTTATACAGGCCACACTCGCATTACAAACAGAACCTGCCGGGCTGCCAAGGGCAGAGGGGCTCCCGGGCACGTTGGGGGCCCGCCTGCAGATCCAGCCTCCTTTTTTTTTTTTTTTCTTAAAACGAGGCTGGAGGAGGGTGGCGTTTCCGTGGCAGCTCCCTTGTCCCCTCACGTCCCACACTTGGGTGGGTGGCCATGGGGACATTTAGGAGGCAGTGAGAGTGGCGTTCACCCGCAGGGGTCCCTGCCACTCGGCTGGTAGAGTCCCCCCACAATTCCAGAGAGCGAAACCTGAACCCCAACAAAATCAGGCCAGGCAGCCCCGCACCCCTGGCTGGGAGCCCAGCTCCTAGCGGCCGGGCCCTGGGTGCCGGGCCCCTGCCCAGGGAAGCAAGGCCGAATAGAGCCGGGAGACGGGCCTCCAGACTGGCCCAGCCCTGGCCTGCAGACAAAGGCCGCACTGGAGGAGCACAGGGAGTGGGGATGGGTCTGGTGGGGCGGGGCGGGGCGGGGAGCACGTCTGTGCTTACCTCCAAGACAAGCACTGGCCTACACCCCCAGCTGGTGACGTGGGGCCCAGGGTCATGGAGGCTGGGCCTGGGGTCGGGGACCTCAGCCAGGTGACCCCAGGAAGGAAGGGGGTAAACACTGCAGTGGCCAGCCTGGAGGAAGGCCACCGCCTCTCCTGTCCCGGCCCGGCAGCAGCCACCCGGCTCCCCAGAGGCGCTGGGAGGTGCAGCGGAGAGCCCGGTGGGCGGTGGTGCCCAGGCTGGCTCAGTGGAGGAGGCCATTTGGGCAGCAAGCAGGCTTTGCCCGTCTGGGCTCTGCCGGGGGGAGCCGGAGTGAGAGCAGTCTGTGGTCAGGCCAAGCTCCTGGGTGCCGGGGGCGCCATGTGGGAGAGGCCCCCCCTGGAGACCACCCTCCTGTCCAGGCCACAGAGAGAGGTCCTCGTCTGGACACTTAGCTCTAGCGCTGGCCTGGGACAGCTGGGCGGGCGCGTGGAGGATGGGCCGACCTCCAGAGCTGGGAGACTGCCGTGCGGAAACCTTCCCTAACCTGGTGTCTCTTGAAAACAGCAGCTTCTGTAGTCGGCCTTACTTGTGCTGGTGAACTCACACCCCAACTCTCCCCTCCATCTCGGCCCGTGCCCACCGTGCCTTGACTCTCTCCAAGGCCAGGTGACTCTTGCCTTAAGCAACCAGGAATCTTTGGGAATCACTTTGCGCCCTGGGGTCCCCTTCCCTGCTTCGCTGCTGTTCTTAATCCCAGTCCAACCCGGACCCCTCTAGAAGTTGGCCCCCTTGTGCTCCAGACGGGGCACAGGCTCTGGGGTCTGGCACGGACGGTTTCCAGAGCAGCCAGCACAGAGTGGCAGTCATGGACACTGTGACACGACCTAACACCTCCACTGTAAGCATGGTGTCCCCTCAGAAGAAAGTGACGCATTCCAAGGAATCTCGAGGAAAATAGGTACCCTTGGTTTGGCGAAGAAATTCGAAGAGCGGCACTTAGAGTTTGAGCTGGCTTCGCAGGACGGAGCAGGGTGGAGTGAGAAGACAGAGCGGAGGGTAAGGGAGTGGAGACAGTGAGCTCCCCTCCGACCTCACTCACAAATGGTGCAAGAACTTCAAGCGTCCAGCCACTGTCTTCCTTTGGATCTTGGAAAGGAAAAGACCCTCAGAGGGACCCCCCACCCCTGCTTCACCTCACCGAGCACGAGGCTTCTTTTCCTCTGTTTTTCTCTAAAAGCCACGGGGTAATCACGGAGACGCCGCAGGGCCGACGCTCCCATGTGCTGACTTGACGCTGTTTTTAGAAGTATGTTTGAGGAGCGAGAGCTTTTCAGGACTTTAGACAAGTTTGGGCTTCACTCCAGTCCCCGGACCCGGCCCAGCTAGTGAGACAAACGGCTCCATGGTCTAGATTTCCTGCGGCGGCGGGGGGGGGGGGGGACTATCCACTCGGCCGTCCAGGACTGAGCAGCGCCCCACCAGCGCCCCACCGGAGGGACTCAGTGGGATTTATGCCCTGGCTCAGCTGGGGGAGGGAAGACTTTTGAAAACCTATGTTTTGTCAACTAGAACTGTATAGTTGACTATAAAAGGGTGAAACTACCTTGTGATTTAGGTTCAAACATTCCCTATACTTGGCTGGATTACTGATCAGTTCCAGGGACTTCAATGAAGCCAGTCACCTCTTTAGCTGGAGTATCTAATGGGTGAGCCTTCTTAAACGTATGTTGTGTGTGTGTGTGGGGGGGGGTACGTCCCAACCTGGCAACTTCCTGTGCTGAGCACTGAATGCAAGGGTCTTCTGGGAAGGGTGGGTGCCCTTGACGGGCGTGAAGGCTCATGCACCAGCCTGGTGAACCTGGGGAGGGGACTGGCACCAGCCCGGGGCACAGTGGGTGCCAGCCTCCGTAACTCCCTCGGGGGAGCGCTCGCCTAGGCCCCGGCTGCCTTCCCTGGGCTCTTTCGTGGCTGCTAGGGCCGGGGACCCCTTCCAGCCTCCCTCAGCAGCCTGTCCCCGGCCTGTCTTCCCTCATCCCTGCACCCCCCCTTCCCCTTCAGGAAAAGCCCTGGACGCAATGTCTCAGAGCCAGGGCCACTGCAGAAGCATCCTTTCTCCTGCTTCCCCCCCCCTCAGTTCCTCTAACAAAACTGTCCGCTCCCTCCCCAGTCAGCCTCTTTGTGTTGTGTTTTACGTGGTGGACTTCCAGGGTTTTCTGTGTGTCTCATGTCAGTTAATCCCTAAGACACAACAGCCTCTGTGATGCGGCAGAGTGCTGGGACTCCATGCCATTTGGGTATTAGCAGAGGCCGGCGAGAGAAATCGGATATGTGCGAGGATTTCCCACATATGTAGCTAATGCCCTTAAATTCCTCGGGATTTACACCTCCCCGTCTACCCGGAGCGGGAAACGCGAGCTGTTCTAATTAACCGCCCACGGTAGCTCTCAGTTGGCACTGCCGGGGCGCCGCCGCTTCTGGGTTAGAGACGCTGGGGGCCCCCCCGCGCCTGGGGCCGGCCGGCCGGGCCAGGTTTGGTGCCGCCGCCAGGCACGAGCGCCCGGGGGGCGAAGCGCGGGTTCCCCCAAACAAACGGCACACTCTGAGTGACAAGTGGGTTTTCGGTCTTATTTGCAGAGACGAGTTCGGCGGCTCCTCGTGCAGAGCCGCCTCGGAAACCGAACGTGAGACCAAGCGGGGGACGGTCGGGCAGCTCGCTCGGGTGCAGGCTCTGCGCTCCAAGACCAGAACGGGGTTAGGATCGGGAAGACCCGCAGAGGCGAACGTCTCCCGGGGTTGGAGACCCGGCCGAACGCAGGCTTGCAGGCCCTCTGCCCTGGGCGGGAGCCTCGCTTCCGCGGTGGAAACAAGTCCTGGAGAACGGAAAATCCAGCGAGCAGGGAAGCGGCGGTGCCGGGCTGCGCCAGCCGCGAGGAGAGCTCCCTCTCCGGGAGCCGCGGCGCCTCGCACTCGCGGGCTCCGGGGAGGGGTGGGG
>NC_043701.1:2531139-2546423 GCF_006229205.1 Suricata suricatta
GACCCCGAGATTGCGGCCGCCTCCGACCCGCCCCGCGCGCGCCCTTCGCGGTCCCGGGGGACCCCGGGCGCGCTCACCTATAACCCTCACCCCGTCTGACCGCGGACTGGCTCCCCCACAGCTCCTCCCACCTTGGAGTCAAAGTCTGTCGTGGCCTCGTCGTCGGTGATGCGGACAGGGGCGCAGGCCCCGCGCGCCCGCCGCGGGTTCCGCTTCTCTGCCAGGTGGGTCTCCCAGGCGTGGGCCTTTAGGACAGCGCCGGCCTCCGAGGCGGGCCCCCACCTACATTTAAGTGAGGGAGCCGCCGAGAAGGGGGAAGGGAGGCGGGGGTGTGGGGCAGGGGGGGCTTGCTGGAAGGGAAGGAGAGCGAGGTCAGAGGTTAGAAAGGATTACGGCTCGGTGACCCCTCTCATCCTCAGCGGCTCAGGGAGGGGATCACCGAAGCGTTGGGTCGGACATCGTTTTAAAAAACCGAGTTGGGGGTGGGGAGCTTTGGTCCAGGGCAGACTAGAAGTCTGAACGACTTGGGGCCACAAACACAAGAGGCAGCAGAGGCTGATGGGATCCAGGGGTGCCTAGCTGCAGGGGACACGGACCAAGGGGGACGGGGACGGAGGGGCTGCACTTTGTCTCTCAGAGCCTTTTTCTTTGCAGTCAGTACATTTTTTTTGAAGCGATTTTGCAGGCAGTTCCTTCCACTGCCCATCACCTTAGTTCTTCCAAAGTCACAATCATAATCTTCAAAATAACCCCCTTTAAAAAGAACCCGTACTGCCCCTCCCCCCACTCACAATTGTTAGAGACCAACACAGTTTCCTGGGTGGGGCTTCTGTGAGCTCCACTTCAGTGTCCACTCGCTTCCAAAAACTCTCCACGTATAATCTTTGGGATTCCATTTCTATACTCCGGGGCCCTCGGAGTCGAGGTGTAGGAGGTGTGCAGATTGCGGTCTTGACAAATACTCCACCGTTAGTAATTCCTTAATAATGGTTTACAACGGACAAGTCTTTTGTTACTTCCTCTCTTCTCTAGGAGCCTAGCGGAAGAGACCAAAGCTCGCAGTGCCGGCAAGCATACCGAGTCTCAGTGTGGCCGCATCAACCTGTGACAGTGCGCATAGCCACCTACACCTCTGATGAGTCCATGGCCCTCGGTGACCGTGACCAGGACGCCCCCGAGAGGCCCCTGCAGTGGGTGGGAAGATGCATTTCTTCCTTTGCTCCCCAGGAGAAGGGCCTCAGATTCTTGGGCCAGACTCCCAGACTCCCCAAGCTCGGTGTCCTCAGCCTCGCCCCGCCCTCCCGTCTACTGGGAAGCCACTTCTGGCTTTCCCTTCCCCAGGTTCCTAAGATTAAATCCCCCCTCCCCCGATGAGCTGGCCCCAGCCACAAGATGGGCTCTGACATTTTCCTGGAGCTGTGGCAGTCCGGAGTAAAAAGAAAACCCGAGTCTGGTATGTCCGTCTCCACCTCCATCTCCTCAAGCGCCCAGCCGCCTGCAATGACCCCCACCCCCACCTCCTGGCAGCTCCGAAGGGGTGTCCTTACCACCATCACTGCGTGGTGGTGAACAATCTAGATTTCTCTCTGCCTCTGAGCACAAGAGTCATGCCCGTGGCTGCCTCCCGGCCGCCTCCACCCTGCAGTTGACGAGGTGTACCAGTCCTAATAGATGGGTTTGGGTCGTGCCTCCCTTGCCCCCCAGTCTGTTCCTTTTAGGTTCCCCATTTCTCTGGCTAAGCCCCCAGGACACCTTGGCTAAGCCCTGGTCACCCCTCTTCTATCCCTTCCTCTCCCTCTGTTGCCGTTCCCCCCCCCCCCCCCCCCCCCCCCCCCCCCCCCCCCCCCCCCCCCCCCCCCCCCCCCCCCCCCCCCCCCCCCCCCCCCCCCCCCCCCCCCCCCCCCCCCCCCCCCCCCCCCCCCCCCCCCCCCCCCCCCCCCCCCCCCCCCCCCGCTGGGAACCCTCCTGACCCGCCTCCTACCTCTGCCCCTCCTGCAGCCTGAGTGAGCGCAGGTCGGATGCTCTCAAGCCCCTCCTTTACACCAGCCGTTCCTTTCCAACAGTGTGGAGAATGCTACGCAACCCTACGCGTCCTGGGGACCCAGCCTGACCTGAGATGCCCCTGGCCTCCCTCTGCCAGCCCAGGCACCTCACTCTCCACGCGAGCCCCCCACCCCCACCTCAGGGGATTCTGTCCCCGAAGTCTGGAAGCTCCTGAAGATCCTTGGGCACAGACAGCCGGAGCGAGGCCGTGCTGCCCGCACAGTGCCTGACCAGTTGTCCGTTCTTCACGGCACTCACAGCTTCGTGAGGCTGTGAGCGTCAGCGTGGGTACCACTGGGACCTCACGTGGCGGGGGGCTGTCCCCTGCGGCTTCCACCCCTCCTTCAAGAGGCGCTGACACAGCAGCACCCAGTCAGCACCCTCAAGCCTTGGTCTCTGAGCCCCTTTATACAAACTATTGGGGGCCCCAAAGACTTTTCTTTTTTATGTTTATTTATTGTTTTGAGAGTGGTGAGGGGCAGACAGAGAGAGAGAGAGAGAGAGAGAGAGAGAGAGAATCCCAAGCAGGCTCCATGCTCAGCTCGGACCTGACCTGGGGTGAAATTAACACTCCCATGCTTCACTGATTGAGCCATCCCAGTGCCCCTCAAAAGACCTTTCTTTATTTGCATTATACCTACTGATTTTTTAAATTTTTATTTTTAATGTTTATTTATCTTGAGAGACAGGGAGGGAGGGAGGGGCAGAGAGAGAGAGAGAGGGAGAGACAGAAGATCTGAAGCGGGCTCCGTGCTGTCCGCACGCAGCGCTCCAACTCGCGAACCGCGAGAGCGTGGCCTGAGCCGAAACCGGACGTTTAACCGACTCAGCCACCCAGGCGCCGCGCTGCTGATGTTTATGATGTCAGAAATGAAGATAAATGTTGTAAACCCGCTTGTTGATTCCCTTACAATGACAATAAAAACCCTCCTGTGTTTTCTTCAACAATACATTTCAACGAACATTTGCTGTATTCCCTCAAACAGAACGAAGTCAGAAACGCGGTGCTTTACAGGGTGACCCACTTTATTGTCTGGCGTCAGAGAAGATGGCTGAAGCCTCATCTCTGCTGCGCAGGCCTTTCCTTCAGTCCCGAGGCGTGAAGAGAACCCACCTTTCGCAGGTGGTTGGAAGCGGGGGAGTGTTTTGTTAGGTTTCTTGGTCAGATAACTGTGGGCGGTCTCTCCTGTGATATTACACCAACGTTCAACGAGTTAGTTGAAGGGACCGGAAGTTGCAACAAGAAACCGGAAACCACGTGGAGGAACATTCCATACTCTCTCGCCGCCTTGAGTTTTAAGGGACCTTGGAGCCCGCAAGGCCGTTGGGCCAGCATCCATGCGCCGTGTGGAAACCGACGGTTCGTGGGGCTCCGCGGCTCCCTGACGTTGACGCCCTCGTCACCCAGGACCATGTGGTCCCGTTCCTTGTCCCCACTGAGCTCATCAGAAGCGACTTTAAATACCGGAGGTTGTAAGGCTCTGGGGTCGGATACACATTTTCTAAAATGTTGTTTTCACTTGAAAACTCAGATTTGATTCTTGGCAACAGCTCTGGTTTTCCTGGGCACGCCAGCCTCGGTTCTTTCATTCTTGCGAAAATGTCTGTCAGATACCCAAGTCTGGGTAACGGTGGTCTGTCCACGGCACCTGTTGTTGGTGCCCAGTGGGGTTCCATGAACAGAGGCCCGCTGGGCCCGCAGCTCGATGGTAAGAGCGTCCCCACTGCGCACGGCCATTTCTCCACCCAGAACAGTAAAAAGTACATATGTCCTCAAGGGCCAAGCTTTAATAAAAGCACATTTTAAAAAACAGAGAGAAACGCACACACAGAATCCGAAGACAGGCTCCAGGCTCCGAGCTGTCAGCACAGAGCTGGACACGGGGCTTGAACTCAGGAACAGTGAGATCATGACCTAGGCTGAAGTTGGACACACAACCAACTGAGCCACACAGGTGCCCCAAAACCACATTTTTAAATGTTTATTTTTGAGAGAGAAAGAGAGCACAAGCAGGGGAGGGACAAAGGGAGAGAGAGACACAGAATCTGAGCTCTAGGCTCTGAGCTGTTAGCATAGAGCCCAATGCGGGGCTCAAAGTCATGAACTGTGAGATCAGGACCTGAGCCAAAGTCGGACACTTAACCAACTGAGCCACCAGGGGCCCCTGAACACATTTCTTAATTAACCCTTCACTCTGGATTGAGCTGGGCGGACTGAGGGAGAGGATGTAATGCCTCTTAAAGAGAAATACTTTCTGTGACAATCTACTTGTCTAGAAATACAAGTGACACAGGACAGAAGTACTGTTTTGTCGACATTCACGGGCACAGGACCCTTCCTGCTCTTAATAAAATCTAGCGAATTTTCACAATGAATCCCCACCCGAGGGCCGTGCTCATGCATATGCCGCACCCGGAGCCCCTCTCTGACATCGTTTTGAGGAGTTGGACCACTTTCCGCCACCCTGCACCTTGCACAGGGTCCCTGGGGGCAGCCTGGTGGCCGCACCCCATCCCCACCAGCACTGCGGTTCCCTGCTCTCCCTGCCCCCTGGCCGGAGCTCATGTTCACACAGCCTTCTGGAGCCCCTGAGAGGGAGTCCGGGGTGTGCGGCAGGGAGTCCCCAAGGGCAGGGGGCAAGATGCCTCGTGCCTGGCACACAGCAGCAAGGCAGGTCATACCTACTGATGATCGCTGTGTCCTGGGCACTGTTCTAGAAACTTCACGTGGAATGATCCATCAGAAACATAACAGCCCGTGGGCTCTTGCACCGGCTGGAGCTCACCGGGGTATAAACGGGGCTGGTTTTACAGGGTCGGCTCTCGAGGCTGTGGGGCGGCAAACCTAAAATCCTCCTGGCCGGAGCTGATGGCCGTCTTCAGGCAGATTCCTTCCTCCTGCTCTGAAAACCTCCGTTTTCGCTCTGAAGGCCTTCACCTGGTTGGGTGAGGCCCACCTCATTGTGGAGGAGGATCTCCTTTACTTACAGCCAGCGGATGACACAGGAACCACATCTACAAAGTACCTCGAGCACAGCTCATACGCGTGTTCCCGAGCTGGGTACCAGAGCCACACCGAGTGACCCAGAAGCCCCACCGCTCAGGCTCAAGGTGTGAGCCGATGTGCAGGAAGGGGACGGAAGTGCAGGCACCTGGGCCCTGCCCCAGATCTGCTGAGCCCGCTGTTCTGGGCAGGAGACCTGGGAATCCTCGTTTTAACGGATAGCCCCACGGCTGGGAGCCCCCAGCGTCTGAAACCTCCAGTGAGGGGTCAAGGCTTTGGGACGTCTCTTCTGTCCCGTGTACCTACTATCATTGACCATGGACACTTCTCGGGTGGTGACGCGGGGACTGCTGGGGTGTGGGCCCTGGGTCAGGAGGGGGTGGACCCCACGCGTTGCTGCACTGTCATCTCTGGGTGCTTTGTGGGGTGACGTGGCCCCGGGCTCCGCGTGACATTAGGAAGGTTGGACCCCGGGTTTCTGCATGGTGCAAGACCAGACGGGGCCGCAGGTGTGCGGCATCGAGCCGCTGGGCCAGCGTGGCCCTGGCCCGTAGTGGAGGGGACTGTCCGTGTGGCCCTGCCGGGGGGCCATCGAGGAAGGGCTGTGAGCAGGAAAAGAGACAGCTTTGGCCAGTGGCCTCAGCAGAGGCTTTAGGAGCCTGGATTTCTTTCCAGCTCCCGGTCTGGCTGTGGCTGCAGCGGGGCTGGGGGCAGGGCGGGCTGGGCCCTGGTGCCGGGGTGGCGGTGGGGGAGTCCTCCCAGGCCCTGGTGGGCAGTAGAAGCCCTTCTCGGTGGGAGCACTCACCAGGAAGCCTTGCGGGGGGCTGGTGAGCCGGACGCGGCATCTGGGGCACCTGGTGCGTCGGAGCAGATGCATTGGGGGATCAGCGTCCGAGAGGGTTAGCTTCCCAAGGGTCCACGGGCGGGAGGGCGCCCTGGGTCCTTGTGTAACTCCAGGAGGTTTACTCGCAGGGACTGATGATGATGGATTTTCTGAACCTGACCCCTAGGGGCTGACTGCGAGGGACATGGCTCAGTGTTCCCAGGGACCCCAGGGTAAGATCGCTGGACAAAAGATGACCTAACACCTCCCTGTCACCCACCAGTCCTTGAGAAACACGACAGTCCTTTTGGTTTCATTCAATTTTGTTTTTCACAAACAAGCTAATAGCTCCTCCCGGCTGACTTTGGGGGTGTATGAGAGAACACACACGTGTGCACGCACATGCACACAGCCCCCACTGTGGCCTGGAAGGTTCCAGACAGGCCGACACCGTCTCTCTCCTCTCCTGTGGTGCTGTGGCTGGCTGAGCCACCCAAGACAAAACAGGAAAGTGGCAACACTCACATTTATGGCCGATAGCCTGGGTGCCCGGCCCCCCCCAGGGCAGCCCCCTGCACCCCCGGAGCCCCCAGCCCCCCACCTTCTGCTGCCCTCCTTCGCTCCCAGCTGGGAAGTGAATCCCAGCTCAGACCAGGGAGCTTGAGGAAGGCCCCTCCCCGTGCGTCCAGTTTCACCAGGAAGAGGCTCTCGGTGGGGTCGGTGGGGTCAGTGGGGTCGTCAGGCTACTTGGCAGGAAGAGGGGGCAGCTGAGGGTTGGGAGGGTCCTCTAGCTCTGCCCCTAACTCCCCCTCTCCTTGGCTCCCCAGTGCCTGTCATTCAGTCCTAAGAGCAGAGCCCTTGAACTGGGAAGGGTGTGCCCTGGCAGTGAGGACAGGCACAAACACAGATCCACCCATGTGCCCTCTCCTGGCTTCTCTGCCTGCAGGCCCTGCGTCAGCCCAGGCTTTCCCGAGTCTTCCTTGGGAGGCAGAGGCCTGCAGGGTCCCGAAGTTGCAGGGGCGGACTTGAGCTCCGCCTGCAGTGACCCCAACAGGGAACCGGGGGCCTGAGGGAGTGGGCGGCTCGCCGGCCACACGAGCCCTCAGCTGTGGTGTCCATACCGTAACACAAGCCTTGGGCTTAGAGACGCGTCTGAGAAGCAGGTAAGCCTGTCCCCGGGGTCAAGGACATGCTGCGTGCACTTGCCGTGGGAACCCCACGCGAAGCATTGTCCCCAGGCCTCATCACGGCTTCTTCCTGGTCCCCTCTCTTGCCTTCCTTCCCAGGACCTCAGCGGGTCACCACGCAGCCTGGAGGTGGGGGCAGTGTCCAGCTGCTTGCTGAGGGCAGTGAGGGAGCTCAGACACCCAGCCGGCCCGGGCGGGAGCACAGGTGGGGGCAGGCACGGGTGCCACCGCCCTGCCCCGTGCAGGCTGGCCCACTGCGCCCCTGGCGCGTCCCCCCAGCTCGCTCTCACGGCCTGTTTCTGCACTTAGCAAGGAAGTGGCCTTGACCCTGGAGCTTGCTGTGTGTCCTGTCCCCAAGGCACAGAGCTCACCGCGAGATACTCCAAACGCCTCTTGCTGACATTCCGAAATGCATTTCCACCTGCGACACGAGCTGTTTGCTAACAAAGAGAAAAAGGCGAAGCCGGGACCTCCCCGAGCCCCCCGCACTTGGGCTCCCAGGCCTCGGTGAGCACGGCCCAGGTTCTTGCCCCTCTGCCTGTGTTTCGGGTCGTCTCCCCTGCTGGACCCAGCTTCCAGTCCCGGGGCACTGTGATCACACCTGGCAAGGCTCCGTCAGGGAGCTCCCCGCTCCCTGGCTGCACCCTGTAATTTTGGCCGGCCCCCACTGACCTGAAGGGATTCAGGAAGCAGACACTATGATTTGTGTTCAGAACCTTCCCAAGATTGGGATTCAAAGTTAAAAACCGGCTGGTTTCTTTTTTTCCAGCTGCGCTTACAGATATTAAGTGTTCTGCATGTAAGCCCTTCACATCTGCCCCCCGGGGTCAAGGGGGTGCAGTGAATCAGGCACTGGGCTGGGGACGGGAGGGGTGCGGGTTCCGAACGCTGTTAGGCAGCCGAGCCGCTGGGGGGATCGCCGCCCCTCTGCGGACTTCCCAGATGAAGGCGTGGGAAGAGGCCCCTCTGACCCTGGGACCCACCGGGACCGCTCCCTTCCACAGGTGCCCAGGCCAGGGGGCATTTTCTAGGCTAATTGAGCATTGCCCCCAATTCCACTGTATCAAAAAAAAAGGCTCTTGATTATTCACGTATGAGAACACGGCTTTAAATAGCACCTCAATCTGCTTCCTCACCCACCGAGCCAGGGTCTCCGTGGAGGTGCTGTCGCCCATGGGAACCTTCTCCAGTCTCCATCCGAGAAGCGGCGGCCGCTGGGAGCCGCCTCCCCCACCAGGGAGGGGACCTGCTTCCATCTCATTTCCGCGTGGTGGTGATTCTCAGGCTATGACAATTAATAAGACGGAGAACCCATTTGCATTTTTCCTGGGTGTTAATGACCTTCCAAGCCAGTGTTCAATTGTCTAGCTTAAAACCGCGGAGTGCGGGCTGCATGAATCATCCAGCCGGCGCCCGGCTCTCCACACAGGGTAAAACCTCATTTGTGACCTAGTTCCTAAGTCGAAGCCGCTCCAGCGATCTCTACATACATTGGGCTTCCGTTTCTGCAGGTGTGTGCTATTTGACTAGAGATATCACATCCTAAGTAAACTCGCTGTCAAGGTGTGAGGACTTAAATCAATGACACAGAGACCTAATTTATTTTACATCACCTGGAGCCGTAAATTTAATTAATTTTCCATCTTGGGCACAGACGCACCTACGGGGTCCCTGTGATCTGGCTGCGGTCGGCATCGTAAACACAGAGTAAAAACGGGGCTCAGGATGACCTCGGGGGAGCGGAGGGGGCTGGGGCCGTGGGCTGGGGCTGGGAGGAGGGCTTCGGCCGGGCTGTGGGCTGTCGGAGCTGGGAGGGTGCTAGGGAGACGGTGCTGAGCAGGTGAGCCCATAGCTCCTGTTCCCCGAGCCCCAGATCTGCAGGCAGAGGACAGTCCTCACCGGGCACATGGCGGGGGGGTTGCTTCTGTTCCCTAACATGGGACTCTTCTTTCTGGTGCCATGTCACAGACACGCAGCCCCAACCCTGAGGATGTTGAAGCCAGATTTCTGGGCTGGGCGCCTGGGTGGCTCAGTCGACTTCGGCTCAAGTCATGATCTCATGGGTTATGGGTTCAAGCCCCACGTCGGGCTCTGTGCTGACAGCTCAGAGCCTAGAGCCTGCTTCGGATTCTGTGTCTCCCTCTCTCTCTGCCCCTCCTCTGCTTGCACGCGCTCTCTCTCTCTCTCTCTCTCTCTCTCTCTCTCTCTCTCTCAAAAATAAATAAACATTTAAAAAAGCCAGATTTCTGAGCTGGGCGTCGGGTGTCCTTCCCGCAAAGTGCTCCCTGGTGTTCTGCATCAATGTGACTTGCGTACCACAGACAGGGGGGCCTCAAACCCTGCAAATGCCTCCCAGTTCTGGAGGCCGGGGTCTGAAATCAGGCCAGGCGGCACCATGCTTCCTCTGGGACCTGCAGGGGTGGGGGTCCTCCCTCCCTCTTCCAGGCCGGCGGATGCCACAGCCCTCGGTGGTCCTGGGCGGAGAGCCGGCTCCAGCCTCCGTCCCCGCAGGGCCCCCTCCCTGCATGGCTGGCCTCACGTGGTTCTCCTGCCAGCCCTGGGCACGGGGGACTTGCACCCCCACACCGCAGTCTGACCTCCTCTTCCCTGACTGGTCGGCAACTACCCCACTTCCCAGTGAGGCCGCGGTCACAGGGGCGGGGGCCGCCTGCCGACGCGTCTTCTGGAGGACATAATCCAACGGGTAACAGTGTGCAGGGGGGCAGCCGTGGGAAACTGAGGTTCTCATCGACTTATTCCTCCTAAGGGAGTGTGAGCTTGGAGTGGTTTTCTCTCTTTCTCTTTTTTGTCTATTTACTTATTTATTTATTTGTTTATATGTTTATTTTCAAAGCAGGCTCCAGGCTCCCAGCTGTCAGCACAGAGCTGGATGTGGGGCTCCAGCTCACACGCTGTGAAATCATGACCTGAGCTGAAGTCAGATGCTCAACTGACTGGGCCTCCAGGCGCCTGAGAGTTTTTCTATTGCTTCACCTGTTCATCCACACGCACAGTAACTGCTTAGTTGGGTCCTACATTTATTAGCAGTGGGTTTTCTGTACTGACAGACGGTGACAGGGCTGGAGTGAGTGACAGACACGGACACTGTGATATGTGACACCGCCATTCACGGGGCTTTGAGGGTACATTTGAAAAACATCTGACCCACCATGGGGTGCTGGCGAGGGAGGGAGGTATTTTCATTCTTTTTTTTTAAGTTCATTTATTTATTTGTGGGGGTGGGGCAGAGAGGGAGAATCCCCATCAGGCTCTGCACGGTCAGCACCGAACCCGACGCAGGTCTGGATCCCACAAACCGTGAGATCAGGACCTGAACCAAAATTCAGAGTCAGACATTCAACTGACTGAGCCACCCAGGCGCCCAGGAGGGATTTTCGACAAAGATTCGTCTTCCTAATAAAACTCCATGTATTAATTTGGTCATGCCTCTACTGAAATACTAGCTGGCACTAAAAAGAGGCCACCGTGCTGGGGGCCCAGACCTCCAGCGCCCTCAGATGGGCACCTGGTCATTTCTCAGAAAGACCGGATCTTTCCGACAGCCCCCGCCTCGCTGCGAGCACAGCGCCTTGTGCCTTCTGCCGTCGGTAACGACATCTCCGGTCTCTCCCGCTTGAACAGTTCGATCAGATGGGAGCGCGTTTGCCTGCAAGTTGCAGGAAGCCTGATAACTCGCAGTGACTGAAATCAGCCCTTTCTCCCCCACGAAGAGGCAGGCGGCCATGGGATAGCTCATGGCCCAAACACACCCAAGCTGCGTCCTGTGGTTCTCGTGGCCTTCTTGTCATTTTCCACACCTGATCTCAAGCTGTCGCAGGGTCTGAGGTTGAAGCAAAGAGAGGACGGGACAGATGAGTGTCACCTGGCCCATCCGTCCCTTCTCATGGGAAATCCAAAGCTCTCCCGGAATGCCCGGGGAATTTCTGCTTCTGTCTCCTTGGCCAAACCGTGTCACGTGGCCACACTTAGCTGCAAGGGAAGCTGGGAAAGTGAGCATTTTGGTTTTCCAGGCTGTATGACAGAAGCAAGCAAAGGAGGAAGGGGTTGGGTCGTGAATAGCATCCTGACATTCTGAACGATCTCAACGTTGACTTGGACGATGTGTCCCTGTGCCCACCGTCTAGACTCTCCTGTGGACATTTTTACTGAACTTGCTCTGTCACATCTGCCCTTTTCCAGGTAGGCTTTTCAGGGAACTATCTCATCAATTCGCAGGTGAACTCTTGAATTAGGTGCTTGTCTGATTTCCAGACCTCCTCTGAAGATCCCAGATCCCGGCCACGACCGGCACAGGCGCCCGCGGCAGCCTCCCGGGCTGCTGTGACGCAGCACCACAAATAGGAGGGCTAAAGGATCAGAAATGTACCGGGTCACAGTTCTGGAGGCCCCCAATCAGAGGGCTGGTTTCTTCCGGGGCCTCTGTCGGAATCTCTGTTCCGAGCCCTGCCTCCAGTTCTGGTGGTCGCGGCAGTGCAGGCAGTCCTGGGCTAGGCCGCGTCCCTCTGGCGGGTGTGTCTGTGGAGAGCACTCAGGAGAGGGGGGCCCCTCACCAGGCGCCCCCGGACCTTCTCACCCACTGCTCTCTCCAGCAGGCCCCGGGAAGCCCAGGGGCATCTGGGGCTGGGATGCCGGGCCCCCCATCCCCCCGGCTGCCCCACCGCTGTGTTGGACCCGAACGTCCACAGACGCCCGGAGCCTGGAGGTTTCGCCCGAGGCCACACCCCCCCGGGTCAGAGTCTACGGCTTCCCCGGCCTTGTCTCCCTGTGGCTGTGGGCCCTGCCCGCACGCCCACGGCCCAGAGAGGCCAGGTCCTCCGCCCGCTGGAAGGGGCATCTCACCGATCTCCCCGCGCACAGCAAGACTCCTATTTCAGTCGGATGTCCTCTCCGCCCATGGAAAAAACACACTTGAGTCCAGATGTGGCTTCGGGTAAGAGACTCGCGAGGCGCTGCGGGTCAGGTGACCACACGGGCCGCCGTCCCAGCGTGTCACTGCTGTCCTGGCAGCAGGTTCTGGAGGACCCCTGCCTGACGTTGTCCGTCAGCCCCACCTGCGGCACAGCCCATAATGGTTTCCGCTTCCGAAAGGGGGAGCCGGTGGGCTGACGGGCTGGGGAGCTTGTCCAGGCCCGCACGGTGAGTGATGCTGAGTTTCTCCCAAGTGGCCACGAGGCCACACCACTGATAACACCACCGGCGGGCGGTGATCCAGCAGAGGGAGCACACAGTAGGGGCATTAGCATGTCTGCCCCACGACAGATGCCGTCCAGCCTTGGGTGCGGGCCAGAGCGTTCCTGCAGGGACTCGCGCACCTCTCTCCGCACCCCACATGCCCCCACGGGAACGGGGTGGCCAGGCGCCCCGGTGGCACCTCCCCTGGTGGTCCAGCCCCTCATCTGGAACCCGAGAGGTGGGAAAGGCCACCACCGGTTCTCGTGACAGGTGACAAGGCTGGTTTTTTTTCTTAAAGATTTCATGTTTAAGTAATCTCTGCACCCAGGGTGGGGCTGGAATTTACAACTGTGAGATCAAGAGTCACGTGCTCACCAGACCGAGCCGGCCGGGCGCCCAGGGGTCACGTCTCGATCACGTCTCCTGCTTCTGTGATCCCAGCACACAGCTGTTGCGGGTGACAGGTGCAGGGTCCCGGAGCTTGGAGGCCGGGGCTGGAGCTCGGGTCTGCGCCGAGATCCCTCCCATCCCCTGCCTCTACCCCACGGGGTGGCCCGGGGGTCTGGCAGGGAGGAGGGGTCTGGCGGGCACGGCAGGAAGCCCCGTCGGATGGCGTCCTCGTCCGTTGCAGCTGCGCTAACGGACTCATGGGCTGGGGTGTAAAAGGCGCATCTCTCGCGGTCTGGCAGCGGGGCACTGGCCGGCCTTCTGCTGGGGGCCTCTTCCGGGCCGCAGGCTGCCGGCCTCCCTCGCACGTGACTTCACGTAATGGAAGGGCAGGACGTGGCCTTGTCACCTCGAAGGCCGTGAGGTGGGGGTGCGGCCTCATGTGAACACTGTGGGGGGCACAGCAGATGGGGGTGGGATTGGGGGGAGGAGGGCGTCAGGGACACCGTGGGTTCCGTCCAGGTCCAGGAGAACGGGACCGGGGCCGTTGGCATAGGGTGAGTTCCTGGTGGGAAGAGCCGACGGAGAGCCGACGGCAGGGCCGCGGGGGCACCTCTGGCCCAGGCGCGGGAAGAGAACCGCGGAGCTGGGCCCCGCGTCGTGGCTCACAAGGCCCCGCACGTCTGGGTGTCCTCACTGTGAAACGGCCTCGGTGATGGTGGGAGATGCGCACCCCGGGAAAGCAAACAGAGACGCGTCCGTGGCCAGTGGGCGTGAGGGGCATCCGCGTGGCCGTAGGAGCCAGGAAGGCTCTGCCCACTTGGGCGCAGGGCCGCGTGGGGGACCCTGGAGCACGGGATCCTGGAACTGGAAGGTGCACTGCCCGCCCCCGCAGCCGGCGCGAGGCCGTGGCAGGCGGGTCCACGTCCACGTCCACGCGGCCGCTGTCTGCCAGGCCGGGCCCGCGGAAGCAGCGCGCTGTCTTTGTGCGTCTCCGGGTAACCAGACGTGCTTCCCGATCTGAAGATTTTGTCTCTGACCCTGTGCGTGGCCCATTTTTGGGCAGAGCAGCCCTGGTCTCCGCGGCTGATTCCCCCAAACCTCTCCCGTCTCTCCTCCCGGCCCTCACACTCCCCACCCGCCTGGGAGCCAACAAGAGCAGCTTTGATAAATCTATCAGCTCCACCAGCCGGGATCCAGGCCACCTCTCAGGTGAGTGGCAAATCTGTCATAAAGTCCTCAGCGCTGAGCCCCGGTGAATTTAAGGGTAAATCCTGGGTACTTATTAAACTGGAGGCCTTACCGAAAAAGGTATCTTTTTTTTTAATGCAATAAAATTCCTTTAGAAATATCTCCCGCCTCAGTTTGCTGAGTTCCGAGAGACAGTAAGTCCCAGCCCGGCCAGCGGGCTCCTGGCCGCTGATGAGGCTTAACTGGTCCCAGCATCCCGGGCTCCCAGAAACGGGCCTCACACTTTTTGTCGAGTTACTTTGCTCCTTTGGAGCTTGGAGGTTTTCACGTGTATGCACGCGTGGCTGCATCGTGCACACATGTGGGCATGCGTGTGTGAGCCGGTGCATGCGTGGCTGGGCGTGCATGCGTGTGAGTGTGGGGGGGGGCACACCCATGGGCAGGGGACACCGCGATCACGCAGGTCTGATGAGCACTAGGGGTATTGACAAGAAGGCGTCCAGCAGGCCGTGTGGGGACACACGCCCACCGCGCTCCGCCTACGCACGCCCGAGGCTGGCCTTCCACCAGGGCGGGGCTGGGGCCGGGGCAATGACTCAGGAGGGATTTCACGTCTGTGCCCAGGGGTCTCCACCTGGGGTTGGCCTGCGGTGCCCCAGAGCCAGCTGTGGGTGCTGGAGGGGCGGCCCCTCATCCGACAGCCCGAGGGCCCTGTGCACGACCCTCCTCCGTCCTCCCTCCCCGACCTCCCCAGCCCGGGGATCCGATCGGTGGGTGACTCAGGGTCTTGGAGGACTTCCTCCTCTTCTGTGGACGGAGGGGCGGGAACGACTCTCAGAGTGACTGAAGGGACACCCACTTCCCTGTTCACAGGGAAATCCAAACCGAGGTGAGCGCGAGGACTTGGCCGGCCGGGCACGGGGCTCACCCGCTGAGAGCGGAGGGGGACAAAGCCCCTCAAGCCGCGAGCGGTTTGTCTTTAACGCCGTCCACAGTCGACGTAAACTAGGGGTCTAGTCCACATCTTGGGGCGCTGTGGGACGAGGGTGGCATACAGGCCCCAGGACAGCCGGCTCCAGCAGGCCGAGGGGCTCCGGCCACTCTCCACGGTGCCCCATCAGAGGGGACAGTCAGCTACGGACAGAGAAGTCACAAAATCCTGGTTCCAGCAGAGGACGGCCCCAGGAGAACATGCTCGTCCGAGGGGACTTCAGAGATGCCAAGGGCGGGGTCAGCCTCCTGGGCATGTGGGGGAGGAGATGCCCTGTGCAGGCCCCTTCCAGGCGGGGCTGCGGGGGGTGCGGGCACATCCTGGGGGCCTGTGGGGGGGCCTGCGGGGGGGGCGGGGGGGGGGGGGGGGGGGGGGGGGGGGGGGGGGGGGGGGGGGGCGGGCGGGGCAGGCACGTCCTGGGGGGCTGTGGAGGGTCGCTGGCGGCAGGTCCAGCCGTCACCTCCT
>NC_043701.1:2546523-2547804 GCF_006229205.1 Suricata suricatta
AAGGCCCTGCACCTGTACATGACCATATGCATTTCTTTTTAATAATTGTATTTCTATTTTTAAGAGACAGAGAAAGCACGAGCGGGGGAGGGGCAGAGAGAGAGGGAGACACAGAGTTAGAACAGGCTCCAGGCTCTGAGCTGTCAGCACAGGGCCCGACGCAGGGCTTGAACCCACGGACTGTGAGATCACGACCTGAGCTGACGTGGGACGACCCCGGCGCCCTGCCCAGGCACGTTTCTAGCAGGTAAAGGGTTCTTAGGACGGTAACTGCCGCCCTGTTTCCACGTCCAACAAGCCGGCCAACGGCCTCAGTCCAACGAATGCAGCGCGGGCGCGGGAAGCAGCCCGGGAGCACCTTCGTCTCCTCCTGGGGGTCTGACAGGGTGGTGGGAGGGTGTCTTCACCCGGGCTGGCCTCAGTCGGCTCTCCTCCCGTTGACGTCACCTTGCATGTCCTTCCCTCGGATGTTTCTGTGGTCGTTTGTTTTCCTCGGACCGATGCAGAGGCCGCTTGTGCTGAGGCTCCACGGAGGTGCTCCTGTGTGCGCTCGGGAGACGAGGCTTCTGGCCATGCCCCCTGCTGCGCGGCGCCCGGCCGTAAGCCAGGAGCCACCACGGGGCTCCGCAGGGCCCCTGTCTGTCCATGCTGTGGACACGTGCCCCGGTGGCCAGGGGACACTTCCCTTACCACCTGCCTCTACGGGCAGGGCTGCATCTCTCACAGCCAGAAAGGGCCCTCCTGACATTACCGGATGCCCAGCGGCGGCCCTCTCTGTGCTGCCCGGGGAGCAAGGGCTGTTGCGGCTCCCGATGCCCGGGCCCCCCTTCACCCCAGCACGCCCCTCCCTGCACGTCACTGTCCTGCCCAGGACCCCTCAGTCTGCCGGGGTTCCGCATCGGACCCCCGCCCCCAGCACTTTCCCATGTCTCAGCTCCTCACTGTGCCCCCTCCCCCAGGTTTTGGCCTATGGATCCCGCCTCTGAAGTGGGTCTCGGTGCAGGACACTGACTACGGGTCTGGGCTGAGAGGGACTGGGAACGGGGCCCAGAGGCGAGGAGGCGCGGCTGGACCAAGCCTGGCTGCCCATAGGACAGACCCGGCTGCAAGGTCCGCTACAGGAGCCAGTGTGAGCCTGTGCCGTCAGCCCATGGCGGTGACCTTGGGAAGGGTACGCCACTGAGACTGGCCGGGGAGGAGGTGACGGCTGGACCTGCCGCCAGCGACCCTCCACAGCCCCCCAGGACGTGCCTGCACCGCCTGCACCCCCCACACACCCCC
>NC_043701.1:2547904-2552545 GCF_006229205.1 Suricata suricatta
GGCCATCCGCCAGGCAGAGAGAGAGGCCTCGGGAGGGACCAGCCCTGCCCACACCTGGGTCTCGGACTCCTGGCCTCAGGACGTGGGCATATCTGCATGTGCTGCTCACCTCTCCGGAGCTGTGGCCGTGGTGCAAACGGAGACATCGATCCCGTTTTTACAAAAATAAATAACAGCAAAAATCCCCTCCAGCCATGCATGCAGACACACGCGTGTGTCGGTGGCCAGCGTGTGGCCGGCTCAGAACAGGCTTCTAGCGGCGTCCCCTGGGCAGGGGTGGGGGCCTAACGGTAAGAGCGTCAGGCTACCTCTGCATTCTCCCTCACGCTGAACGTGAGGAGACAGGCCAGAGTCAATCATCTGAGACTCAGAGAACAATGAGAGAGAGAAGGGGAGAGAGAGATTGGGAGAGAGGGAGAGAGAGAGAGAGAGGGAGGGAGAGAGAGGGAGGGAGGGAGAGAGAGGGAGAGGGAGAGAGGCATACATAGAAAGATTCTGGACCATGTATCAAGAAACTGGGTTCAACGGAGATTGTAAATTCCCAAAAATTCTGCATAAAACTGTCTTCCAAAGGGGCCCCTGGGCAGCTCAGTCAGCTAAGCATCTGACTTCGGCTCAGGTCATGATCTCACAGTTTGTGAGTTCAAGCCTCACATCAGGCTCTGTGCTGACAGCTTGGAGCCTGGAGCTGCTTTGGATTCTGTGTCTCCCTCTCTCTCTGCCCTTCCCTGCTCATGCTCTGTCTCTCTCTCTCTCTCAAAAATAAATAAACATTTAAAAATATTTTAAAAACTGCCTTCCAAAAAAAAATGTAGTAAGTATAGGAGGTGGACATTTAGGGGAAAAGTCAAACATGCCACCTCTTTCATTGATGTTTATTTAGACACAAAGTGTGTCGATGTTAGTAGTCTGGGACCATGACACTGTGTTATTTGTAAGATGTCCCCACAGAATTATCGTGCTTTATCTTCCCACAGAGAAGGTTTTCTGGTAGTTCCACAGAGGTTCTCAAGGTCACGGACCTGAGGGATGCATAGCTCTGGCCTCAGACCCAGGGACAGACCCATTCCCCTCACAGCCCTGGGTAGGGACCGAGCCTGCAATGGCCCCTCGCTCCGTGTTCCGGCCTCGTCCAGACGCCGCCCACCAGGTGGAGGAGGGCTGAGCGGCCTCCCCGCCCCGGGACTCGACGGGGCCCAGACGCAGACTGGACCCCGCCCCGCCTCGGCTGCCCGGCTTCCCTCCCGGTTCCCGCAGTCACCGGACTCTGTGACTGTGATTACAGAGTCCTCCCGGGGCATAGTTGTTTGAGATCATTTTATGAGACTAAAGACCCGGACACAACATAGAGCCATCACGTGCTAAACCATGAAATCAAAATGTTACCATTCAAAATGTTTCCGTGCCTTTATTTATGTATTTATTTACTTATTTATTTTAGATAGAGACAGAGAACAAGCTGGGGAGGGCCAGAGAGACGGAGACACAGAACCCGAAGCAGCTCCAGGCTGAGCTGTCAGCACAGAGCCCAACGTGGGGCTCGAACTCACGAACTGTGAGACCATGACCTGAGCTGAAGTCGGACGCTTAACCGACTGAGCCCCCAGGCGCCCCATTTCAGGGCCTTTAGAAACACAGACATTCTAGGTGGGGTGTGGGGGGGATAAGATGCGATATTTGGAGTCCTTTCTCAGCGTTTATATCCAGTCTTGGACTCAGCTTCACCCGTGGTCGGTGGGTGGGTGATTCTCTAGAAGCGATCAGGCAATGAACTTGGTCTCAGAGTTTCCATTTCGGAGTCAGGCGTGGGTCAATCACCACGGCTGCCACGACGGAGAGGCGCCAGAGGATGCCGGTTCTCCTTCCTTGTGGGGGGGGGCTGGACCTCGGGGGGAGTTTTGTCCGTCCGGCTCTCGGCTGCGTTCGCCACGCCAGGACCGAGGTCCCGGGACACGTGTGCCGTACGAATGAAGGATGAGCGCGTCAACGAGAGACAGATGGTAGATGATGTTCACCAGCCCGTCCGCGCAGGGAGAACACGCACCCCGGCCCCCCCAGTGCGGTGCCGGCCCCGGGGCCCCCACGTGTCTGCGGAGGGAGCAAGCCGCTTCGCTCCCCGCTGGGGCTCTTGGCCTCACTGGCTCCCAGCCTGGATGAGCGGCCCCCACGTCCTCACGAGATGCGGGGGCCACACCTGGGGCGTCCTCTGTTCTTAACTTGTTTTTGTTCTTTGCTGATTGGTTCACTTACCTGGTTTTTAGGGAAGCTAGTCGGCCTGCGGTGTTGCCCGAGCCTGGGGGGCACGAGGCAGTGACTGGGTGCGTGTGGGCGCCGTGCAGGGCTCCGCGGGGCGCAGCCTCTTGCTGTCACGGGCGACAGTACCGCAACACGGCACTGTGCTCTGCGTCCCCGGGAGCATTCATCTGTGCCTGGACGCCTGCCCCTCCCCCTCCCGTCACCCGTTCTGCCCCCCGCCACCCCCGGTCACCGCCACCACCCGTGTGTTCTGTAGTGATGGCTCTGTTTCTGCTTTGTGCTTGTCTGTGCAGGTCTGTGTGTGCATGTGTGTGCATGCATGTGTGTCTGTGCATGCGTGCTTGTCTGTACCTGTGTGTGTCTGTGAATGTGCGCACCCATCTGTCTCTGTGTGTGCATGTGTGCGCGCATGTGTGTGTGTGCATGTGTCTGTGCATGTGTGTTTGTGTGCATGTGTGTGCCTGCGTGTGTCTCTGCATGCGTGTGTGTGCGTGTGTCTGTGCATGTGTCTGTGTGCGTGCACACGTGTCTGTGTGCATGTGTCTGTGAGTGTGTGCATGTGTGTTTGTGTGCATGTGTGTGCCTGTGTGTGTCTCTGCATGTGTGCCTGTGTGTGTGCGCGCGTGTGTGTGGGTCTGCGTACACGCATGTCTCTGTGTGCACACGTGTCTGTGCACCTGTGCGTGTGGAGATTCCATACGTAAGTGACACATGTGGGACTTGTCCTGTCTGCCATCCTTCATGCAGCATCGCCCCTCTGGGTCCCTCCGTGTTGTTGCAAACGGCGAGATCTCATTCTCTCTCGCGGCTGAGTCAGCCCCGCTGTGTGCGGCACCACACTTTCTTGATCTGTTCAGCCGCGGAGGGCCGCCTGGGCCGCTGTAGACGCCGCAGGGGTGACGTGGGGGTGACGCGGGGGTACCGGGCTTCCTTCGCACAGCCAGCCCGAGCGGATCGGCTCCCGGCTGCCATGGCCCTCTCTCCCTCCGGGACCGTGTGCGGGGACACTTTTGCCCCAAACGCCCAGTCTCACTTTCTCCGACTGCCCTCAGATGCCGCCCCCCTGGCGCTCCGCGCAGCGGGCCGTGGCGGGGGACGGACCGAGCGGCGGCGCCCAGCCCTGCAGCCCGTTCACCCACGGGCGGAGCCCACGTCTTGGGAGCCGGCCCCTCTGCAGACCGGGGTCACGTTCCCGGGACAGGTGACGGTGCCATGGGGACCGAGGCCGGCACAGGAGACCTGGCCACGTGCTGGTGGCTGCTGGGGGGCACGTGCTCTGGCCCCGCCTCCCCCCCCCCCCCCACCCCGGGCCACGGGCCGAGCTGTGCAGAGCTTTCAGGCGGTGAGGACCCGAGGTGTAGATGCCTCCGTGCGCCCTCGCCTGTGCCAGGGAGCACTCCGGTCCGTCCTCGCGCACCACCCTCACCTGCAGCGTTCCAGAACCTTGTCGTGGGTCTGCTCCTCGCCCGCCCAAGTGCACGGCGTGATGGGCAGGGAGGGCCCAGAGGGGACAGGGCTTGCCGGTGGCCACATGGGACTTCATTTCTTCCTTTTT
The DNA here is from genome assembly GCF_006229205.1 of Suricata suricatta. Classification (NCBI taxonomy): domain Eukaryota; kingdom Metazoa; phylum Chordata; class Mammalia; order Carnivora; family Herpestidae; genus Suricata; species Suricata suricatta. Next base: position 2,551,716 of record NC_043701.1, read on the forward strand.
TTTTTTTTTTTTTTAGGTAGGCTCCACGCCCAATGTGGGGCTTGAGCTCACAACCCTGCGGTCAGGTGCAACACGCCGCAAAGATGGAGCCAGCCCAGCACCCGCCAGGCACCTCGTGTGGCTTCATTCCATCCTGACAGCAGCCTGATGAGGTGGGTCGTCTTACTCTCACCCCATTTCACAGGCAGGCAAACTGAGGCTAGCGGGATTGAGCGCACCGCCCCCCCCCCCCGCCCCGTCACACTGTCCACACGATGCAGGGCCAGCCCGGGGGAGCACTAGGGCTCTCTGCAGCAGGGAGGGGAAGGTCATCCGAGTTCCTGAGAGAGGGGCCGTGGCAGGGCAGGGCAGCCGCAGGGCCCAGATGGGGTCAGGACAGAGCAGTGGGGGGCCCGAGGCAGCGCTGGCGGGGAGAGGATGTGGGTCAGGCCCCCGCCATGGGAGGTGACGGGGGGGGGTGTCTCTGGGTTCTCCGGGGTTGGAGGTGTGCCCCCCACAAGGTCTCTGTGTCTCCGGGCAGGGGGTGTGTTCTGTCCGGGCCCCCAGCACCCCACCTCACAGGGAGGGAGGCCGGGGGGCAGGCCGAACGCAGCCCCTGGGGTCTCTGGGGCATCCGCGGGCCGGTGAGCGAAGTCGGGTGTCAGAGCCCTGCCTCTGCCTCTAGACAAGGCTGATGAGAGACCGGGGAGGGGAGCTGAAAGTGCGGCCAAAATAAGCCCCTCGTGCCTCGACCTGGTCCGAGATTCGGAGGGATCGGGGCACCGGGGACCCAGGGCAGGGCCCCTCAGGGGCTGTGCGGCTCCTCCCAACCCCCTCGCAGCCCCCCCCGC
>NC_043701.1:2552645-2556024 GCF_006229205.1 Suricata suricatta
AGTCGGGTGTCAGAGCCCTGCCTCTGCCTCTAGACAAGGCTGATGAGAGACCGGGGAGGGGAGCTGAAAGTGCGGCCAAAATAAGCCCCTCGTGCCTCGACCTGGTCCGAGATTCGGAGGGATCGGGGCACCGGGGACCCAGGGCAGGGCCCCTCAGGGGCTGTGCGGCTCCTCCCAACCCCCTCGCAGCCCCCCCCGCCCGCTTTCTCCAGGGGGCGAGCTCCCAGGGGCACCGGCTGCAGGGCTCCGCGGGGGGACGCGGGTCCTTGCCGGAGGGGCTGCTCCAGACACCAGGACGCACGCACACGCTTGTGCGCAGCACGCACGCATGCGCACGCTCCCATCCGGAAACCGCCTCGAACCCTGAGCCGCCAGGGCGTTCGCCGGGAGCCGTGGACGCAGCACCTGCACTCCTCGGAGGCCCCTGGGTCAGGTGCCAGCCCCCCCACGCCAGGTCGGGCTCCGGGGCGGGGCGGCCGCAGGGCCCGCCGGGAGGAGTTGCGTGGAGCAGTGACTGACCGGCCCCCAGCACAGGGCAGAACAGGTGCCGCCTGTAACCTGCACCAAGACGCGGTGGTTCCCGGCAGCCCTGCAGGCTCTGCCCCTTGCGGTCAGCACCCACGGGGCATGACCCGGCTCTGAGCAGAGACCACTTCTGGGGCGGGGGTGTCCTCAAACCCAGCATGTAGCCACCTTCCAGCGGTTTGAGTGTAGGGACTGGGGAAACCCTTCCCCATCCCAAATAACTTCCTGTTGTTGTGCTTCTGGGCCTAGATTTTCACCATTAGATGTTCATTCCTTTGGATGAGCCTTCCTTTACTTGGAGGAGGTTCATCAGATCAACCGCATCCACACAAGGTGTTAAAAGCTACAGGACCCCTAGGCAGGGAGATGCTGGGGTCAGGCTGGAAGAGGCAGGAGAACCCCCCAGAGGAGAGGAAAGCGAACCTGTCCCTGTCCAGGCTGACCAACCTCCACCCTACCTCCCTGCTGGTGTGGCCACTGCCCACCCTGGGAGCTGGGCGAGATCTCTTCATAAAGCAATACACAGACGATTGGTCACAAGTTACTATACAGATAAGTTATTACACTTAGAAAAACTAAAATTGTTTAATGTTTATTTATTTTGGGAGAGAGAGAGAGCACAGGTAGGGGAGGGACAGAGAGAGAGAGGGAGAGAGAGAATCCCAAGCAGGCTCCAGGCTGTCAGCACAGAGCCTGGCGCAAGGCTCGATCCCATGAACTGGGAGATCATGACCTGAGCCGAGATAAAAAGACGCCTAACTGACTGAACCACCCAGGTGCCCCAGAAAATTTTTAAAAAAATGAAGAATTATCCCTGTAGCAAAGGGTGTTTACAGTTACTGACTCTGGGTCCACACTGCTTGGATTTTAATCCGCCTCTTCCACTTGTTAGCTGTGTGACCTTGAGTGAGTGTCTTCACCTCTCTGTGCCTCACTTTCCTTGTCTTTCAAATGGAGCCAATAAAAGAGCCCCCTCTGATATTTTCTTCTATTCATACAGTTGGGGGGGGGCAGGAGCCCCAGCCCTGAGCCCAGGGCCCGCGGAGGACACGGAGGGCCTGCTGGTGGCTGATGGCCCACAAGTGAGGTTTAAGGACGAGGGGGAGGGGACACACAGGGACTCAGGTGAACAGACCACAGAGAAGCACCAATGACTCCTTGCAGGAAGCAGGCTGTGAGGGTGCTACGGGGGACACAGGCTCACACACGCTCACACGCACGCCTTCACTCGATCACACGTGCACACACACACACACACGCTCACACGCACATGCTCACACACGATCACACACCCAGCTCTGCTCAGTCCTACCCGGTGCCTCAACCCATTTCCAATAGACCGTGACCTCGGCCCGCCCCCACCGCCCTGTTCCAGCCTCTCGCACTTGGCAGGGGGCCTTGACTGGGACTCACCCCCCATGAGCTCTGAGCCCGTTTTCTGAGCACCCGCGAGGAAATGACAGGCGTCTGGGAGCTATTTCCGGGGTTGCCCTGGAGGAGCTCGGGGTGCAGGCTCAGCGCCTTCCAGGGGCCCCGGGAAGGGTGCTCGGAGGTGACCATCTCGGCCCCGTTGCCGCCCGCAGCTGCCTCCCCGCCTCCGCCCTGCGCCGGAGACTCTGAAGCTGCTGGAAGCTCTGCGCTTAAGGAGATGACAGCAGCCTCGGGGCGCAGCGTCTGATCCGGCTGCGCGCTGCCATCTTCAGAACACCGCTCCTGATCCGCTGCTGCCCGGCTTTCCTGCAGGGGTGTGGCAGGCGGACGCCCGCGAGCATGCACAGGGGGAACCAGGGTGGGCGCCGTCTGTCCTGTCCAGGGCCTCTCTCTGCCAAAGGGGAGGCTTTGGGAGGGCGGCCTCCCCTCCCCCCTCAGCCTCTGCTGGCCTATCTCCCCTTCTCCTGCGCCCCGCCCCTCCCCCCTCCCCCCTGCCCCTGCGCCCCGCCCCTCCCCGTCTGGATGCCCCGATCCTGGCTTGGGGAGGGGTTGCCCCTTGGGCATAAGTCGGGGCAGGGGCTCCTTCAGGACTGAATGACCTGCAGAGGCGGCCTCCCGGCGCTGGAGGCTGGAGAGGGCTGTGCCCTTTGATCCCAGGGCCACCACCACTGGGAAGCCGGGCCTGGGCGGCTGGGGAGACCCCTAGCTGCGTGTGGCGGTGGGAACGAGGCAGAAGGACGGGCGGGCGGATGAGGTTGGAAGCCTCACACTGAGGTGTCGTCACAGGGCCGGTCCTCCTGGGCCTCCCTCCCCAGCGAGCGGAGATCCGTCTCCTCGCCTAGGCCTCCCCTGTCCTCCCCCGGTGTCCGGTCCTGACTGACACCCTCCTGACCTCCGTTCACCTCGATCAGCCCTTCAAACAGCCCATCTCCAAACACCGTCACGTCACGTTCTGAGGGCCTGGGGTTAGGGTTCAACGTGGGAATGTGGGGGACAGAACTCGGCCCGACACATCCTTCTTAGGCACCTTTTCCAGCGTCGCGGCGGCTGGGTTCTGTCCGTGGCGACTGGCGAGACGCACAGAGACGAAGAAGCAGTAACGCTCACGCCTGAGCTCCACGGGAGTGCAGGCTGGAAGGCGCCGTCTCGCTCGTGCCCGTGGAGGGGGGTCACTTAACCGGATCCTGTGGCCGTGGGAGCAGGAAGTCCGCTCAGAAGGAGAGGTCTCCGTCCTGCGCCTTGAGGCGAGCAGTTCTGTTCGGCGGGGGGCGGAGGGGAGGGCGTTCGGACTGAGGGCTATTTCCCAGGCCGGATGCGGGGCCTGAAGACGTTTTGGTGTCCAGGGAGCTGTGGGCGAGGGGGCAGGGCGGGCTTCCAGGGCTGTGGAGGCCAGACCAGGACTGATTTCTCTAGGCCCCAGGGC
>NC_043701.1:2556124-2559718 GCF_006229205.1 Suricata suricatta
TTTGGGCTAAGGAGTCCTGCCCGAAAATTTGCCGTCTAGTTATGACAGTGCCACCAGCTCACGGGACACGGTGATGGAAGGCTGGGGCCCAGTGGGGGACTGTGTGCCCCCGTGGCTGCTGTCAATGCTGGTGTAGCAGGCATTCCGGACAGGCGGACCACTGTCCGCACCCCACGGTGGGGCCCTGGGGCGCAGGCCGCTGTCCCTCCCCCCGACAGCCGGGCCTTGGGGCTCAGGCCGACTTCCCCACCCAACGGCCAGGCCCTGGAGCGCAGGCTGCCGTCCCCACCCAACAGACAGGCCTGAGCTGAATCGGCTTTGGGGAAAGTGGGAAGACAAACACAACCACCCCATCAGTTTAAAGGATGTTCCGGTTTTTGAAGCAGAGAAGAAAGGCCCACACTGGCACTCGGACTCACTCCACAGGCAGCGGGAGCCGAGGAAGGTCCGGCGCAGGAGCGCTGGGCGTCGGGGCTGCGGTTCGCCCGGGGCTGTGGAGGGATGCACAGAGGAGACAGAGATGGGCGGCGGGGAAGCCGGTCACGGATCTGCCGTGTTTCTCTGAGCTCAGCTCCCGCTCCGGTCTGAACACCGTGCTTGCATCTCCCCCTCTGCCGAGCTGTCACCGCCCCGGGCCCACAGCAGGGCCCACGCAGGACCCCCAGCCCGTCCAGCTGCGGGGCCTGCGGGGCCTGCGGGGCCCCTGTCATCATGCAAAGACCTCTGAGCACGGCAGGCTGCTCCGGGCCGGGTCACAGAGCCCCTTGCACACCGCCAGGCTGCTGGCACGGGCCGAGTCCGAGGACTTTGATTTTTGGCGGCTCACACGGAGGAGCCTCGGGCACTTGACAGATGCCCCTAGGTGGCTGGCACTTTGCAAGGGACGGTGTGGCAAGTCGCCTCCAGGGAGACTGGGACCTGACAGTGTTGCAGTGAGCCCCGCCAGCCCCTTCTGGAAGTTTCCACTCGAGTCCAGCTGAGTCCTGCGTGCCTCTGCGCCTCCGTGGGCGTGTCTGTGCGGGCTGGTACACAGGACGCCGACTTAGGGCGGACGCCTGGGGTGCAGCAGGAAAGGCACGGGGACCCGCATAAGCTCTGGGGCGCAGCCTCTGTACCCGTGGCGCGCCGGCCCCTCCCGGCTCTGGGCACGCCCCCAGACGGCTCCCTCAGTCACTGATCTCCTTAAAGAGTGGGGTTATGGGGCATGTTCCGTTTTCGCTCTCGGGGAACCATTTGAGGGGAGTGCGGTCATACCCACCCCCACGGGGGAGCCGCTTGTCCTAGGACTCGGCCGGCCGGTGGCAGAAGCGGGCTCGAGCCTCAGCGGCTGGCTGTCCCCGTCAGGCAGGACCTGCGCCACGCCGGGCCCCGCACCCCTGCGGCCTCCGCCTTGTCCTCACGCGGCTTCTCCCGTGCGTCGGTGTCCAGATCTCCCTCCGGCACGACCCGTCCGAGCTCCTGCCCTGTGCCACGACCCCAGCTTCGCTTACGGGGCGCGTTCTGAGGTTGTGGGGGGTCGGATTGCTCCTCACACTCCGTCTTCTCCGATTTACAACATGGAAACCGTTATCCACCTCACAGTCTTTTGGAGAAAATTAAATGATTAATGCGCACGAGGTCCTTTGCCCCAGAGCCCGGCACATATTAGGGGCTAAAGAGACACCACCTATCAGTGCTGTCGTCTTGCGACTAGTTTTATGAGACCCCGCACCAAACTAACGTGAGGTCGGGGCCAGGCGCGGCTGGCGTCAGGCCACGGGGACCAGCTGGCTGGCCAACGTCTGGACCCGGGCCTGGCCAGGTGTCCAGGCCCTAAAACCAGCAAACCCTCGGGGCACCCCAGAGGCTCAGTTGGTTGAGCGTCCGGCTTCGACTCAGGTCATGATCTCCCAGTTCGTGGGTTCAAGCCCCGCGTCGGGCTCTGTGCTGACAGCTCACAGCCTGGAGCTGCTTCGGATTCTGTGTCTCCCTCTCCTCTCTGCCCCTCCCCCACCCATGCTCTATCTCTGTCTCAAAGATAAATAAAACATTAAAAAATTTAGAAAGAACACACATCCCGAAGCAGTTCAGCAGCCGTCGGCCAGAGAACAGTCGCCGCACGAGCCGCCACCATGTCACCCCAAAGCCATGTGGCCCCAGCGGGGCCTTGGCGGGGACAGCGCCTGCCGCCTCCTGGCCTGTCCTGGCCGAGGAGGTCCCAGAGGGGGCCTGGGGACACATTCCCTGCGTCACCCCTGGGGTTCTGGGAGGCACCCAGTGAGTTTGCGAGGCAGCTCCGGGCTCGGAGGCGGGAGCCCTGTGTGGGCTCCACGGGTGCTAGACGCATCTCAGAGCACGGCCACGCTGCCCCCACCCCAGGCGCCACCCCTGGGGGGCAGGTAACGGGTGGCCTGCCCACCCCGCGGCTGCCGGAGGAGAGTCCTCGGAAACCCCTGGACAGGGCCTCTCGGTCCCAGGCGCTGTCGCTGGTCCTGCCGTGCTCGCGGGCACTCCGCGGCCTCCTGTGACCTGGCCGCAGCTCTGCCGCACGCCCCCGTGCCGCGTCTCAGGAGCTGCCGTCCCCCGGCTGCCCTCACCTCCTCCCGGGCGGACCTTCCCGGCAGAATGTCCTCCTGAGGCAGAACGCTGACCGTATTGTGCCCTCATCGGAAACCCCTAAGGTGTCCGCTCGCCCGCGGGATAGGGTCCCCGCTGTGGCAACGCGCCCACGGACGAGCTCTGAGCTCGCCCCACCGAGCCTCCCGGGGCCCCGGGAACCCCCAGGAAGGCCGTGGCCCCGTGTCTCTGGGACCGCCCTTCCTTCTGACCAAATGCCCTTCCGCACCTCATCACCCGCCACACTCCAGCCCATAGCCGACGGGCCGGCTCAGGGGACAGCCCTGTCCGCACCTTCGACCCCACCTCGGGCACCGTGCCCTCTCGACCTCGTGGCCTGCTCGTCTCTACCGCTGCGCGATCCGTGAGGTCCCCGGGGCAGTGCCACGAAGGGTTTCTCTCCGCGTCAGCACTGACACATAGAAGTGGTCAGGAAACAGGCCGCACCGCGTCGAACGGCACTTGCTGGGAACTCGCCGTCTTGGGAACACCTGAGGTCCGTCACTGGGTCTAACGGTCACGGCGTTCCATGCTGGTTGTCCGCATTTTACGGAGAAGGCGGTGGAGGCTCTGGAGGAGGGAGTGGCATCGCTGGTAGTGGCAGGATTCGAACTCAGCTTGGCGGACTCCCAACCCCGTGCATGTTCGTCTCTCCTGGGCGGATTCACCACGGCCGGGGCTCTCCTGGAAAACCACCGGTCCCTTTATAGAACAGACTCCCTGGTTCGAAGACAAGTCAAGAATAGAGGCCGTAGGAGCCCTCAACCGCAGCTCCACGTTCCTGTCCCCACGGGGATGGGCGCGGGGTGCAGGAGTCGGGAAGAGGCCGGAGGTCTGCTTCTCCCCTCGTGCTGCACCGGACAACGTCCCTGGCTTGTGGCCGGTGGTGGGAGGCGTGTGACATGATGATGACACCCTGCTGGCCCTCTGGCAGCTGGGTGACCCGGTCACGGACGGGGCGGGAAGGTCGCCGGCCCCCAGCCCAGCGGCCCCCCCCCC
>NC_043701.1:2559818-2565969 GCF_006229205.1 Suricata suricatta
GTCTTCTGAGTGGGGGTGAATGGGTTTTTTGGTTTTTTTACTTTCTACATGTGTTTATTTTTTGCACGTTTGTATTTTTACATGTCTTTCCAATGTTTGGGATGGAAATTTCAAAAACTGTACAGAATCTCAAAGGGCCCTGGTTCCTGATTTTGGGGGGCCTCCAGGACGTCTGTGTCTCTGGCTGCTCCGCACCGCCGGGGACCGCCCGGCCTCCCTCCTGGCGCAGCAGCAGCGGGGAAGTCCGCAGCCCCCAGCCAGGGACGGTCCGGCGGGGGCGGCGGTCCCCGGGCTCCCTCGCTGTCAGCCTTGAGCACAGGTGTTGTTGGTCCTGCCCCGGAACCCCATCACTTTGCCGCCGGGTCTGAGGTGAAAATGGAGCCGCAGAGACACCTGTGGGCCACCGGACGACGCGCACACGTCGCCGCGTGTGACTCCGGGGCCTCCCGCGGCCTCACCGCTGCGTGCTGCCGGCACCGCCCGTGGCTGCGGAGGACGCAGTCATAATCCTGCGTCCCAGGCCGTGCATTTTGAGTCACTCTCCGACATTCTAAACACTCGGCAGCCTTGGGCCCGGCACCGGGCAGGGCTCTGAGCGCGGGGCGGGGACCGTGAACGCTCAGCCGGGGGCAGGTCACCCTCCCACACGGCGGGGGGCCGGGGGGTCACACTCATGTTTTAAAGACATGGGAAAATATATGCTTTATGCTTTTCATTCGGCAGCATTTTTCAAAGGGCACCATACTGTGAGTTTTTATATTTAATGATTTCCGGCTCAAACACACATGACTTGTGATAATACACTCACTGTTCTCAAGAAATAATGTGAATAATGTTAATTTGAACGTCTCTGCTGTCCAGTCACTTTCCTCGATTAGGTCCTCCCCCCACCGCCCCGCCGTCCTGGGGACACAGAGTTGGCAAGGAGTGTCTGTCTGCCCCTCGGGCCCTGCGCCCCGCGGCTCTCACGAAGCGTCAGCGCTGAGGACCGTCAGCGCCCAGGGCCCTGAGCTTCCGGATTTCCCTCACTTCACAGCCGGAACACAAGGAAGGGACGTGACAGAGATGCGCCCGAGAGTCTGGGCCTCCCTCGCTTGGTTCAGAGAGCGCGTCCCTCGGCGGCTGACGCAGGAAGGGGGCTGCACAGGTGCTGGTCCGGGGACACACGTGATGCCTCCTGCACCAGCGCTTGGCATCTGTCCTTCTCGGCACCCACCCTGGCCGCTGACAAAAGTGCGCTCCCTAGGCTGCTTCGGATCCGGTGGGAGGCCCGGACCCACCGCATTCTGCATGACGTGCCTGTGGTGGGGACGGGCCGTGACGAGTCCCGCGGGGAGCAGGAGCGGGGCCCCGAGGGTGGACCGAGGACCCTCAACAGGGGCGTGAGCTCCCACTGGTTGGTTTTCTCTGAATAAATCACTGCAGGGCTGTTTCTGCTGGATGGATGTCTGCACTCACAGCCCGGGGGACACTCAGGACTCATCTCTACTGGTGAACCGGGGACCAGGCGTGGGGGGCTTCTCCGTCACAGAGGAGGGGCACCTGGTCTGCGGCCGCCAGGCTGAGCCGCCCCCACGGGTCTGCCCCTCCCTGCAGGCTCCGTGCCGGAGGAGACGCTGCCTGGGCTTCGGTCTGAGCGGCGGGAGGAGGACAGGATGCCATCGGCGTGCGGCTGTCCGTCCCTCTCCCCCAGGACAGGGGACGGCCCCAAGCCGCGGGGTGGGGGCTGCCGCCTGCCATCGCCCGTCCAGGCGTCCACGCTGACCCCCACTTCCACGGGCGCCTCGCTCGCCTCGGGGCCGCGGCAGACACTTGTGGCAAGCGGATCGGTACCTGAGAGCCGCTCACAGATGCCTCGCTGTGTTGACGACGAAGCCCCATCTCCCATCCACCCTCCCCTTGCTTTTCCAAGCGCCCGCACCGCACGCCAGCCCGCAGCCTCGCGCTGGAGGAGGCGTCCTCTCGGGGGCCCCGGGCCCACCCCGCCTCAGCCCGGCGGCCGTGGAGGCCCCAGGCTCACACTGGGGCCGAAGTCCAGCCCCAGGCGGGCCCCCATGGCACCCCAGCAGCGGCGGCCTCTTGCCTCTGGAGGCCCGTCTGCATGGGGGGCTGGCTTGGCTACGGAACAAGGGGTGGCCCAGAGGTGCCCCTCCCCCCACCCCGGGCGGGAGGCTGACTCGGCCGAGAGGGGAGCATCCGCAGGCTACGGTGTCAAGAAACCAGATTAGATTCTGGCTCCGTGACTTACTGGCTGGTGACCTTCAACCAATGGTCTGACCTCCTGGGCCTCAGTTTCCTTGCTGTGAGGTGGGGAAAGAGCTACCCTAGGAGGCCGTGAGGGTCCCGCGGCCCCAGCCCGCCCAGCCAGGAGGCCCGGGGTGCAGCTGCCTGCCCCCCCCCGCCACCCAGCCACCTCCTCGGTCCCAGTCAAGGCCTGGTGTCCAGCAAACCCTCAGAAGGCCCGCCCACCCAGACGCCCGCTGCCCCAGCACCGACAGTGACCACGCGGCCCACAATCACCCACTGGGCCCCAGTCATCCGTCACCATGTCCTGTGCGCTGGTGGCACTCTCCTAACTAGACCAAAAATTTGTGGGCAGGACTCCTTAGCCCAAATGTGTGCGTGGGAGAGGCAGGCTGAGAGGTTGGTCTGGGGTCTCGGGTAACTCACCGGACCACTGAGAACTCCGGTTTCTTCTTTCAGACACTACAGGGTGGGGAGCGAGTCTGGCTTTTCTATCCGGAGCAGTGGGGGGCACACCCCCGGTGCTGGGGGGCCCACTCCCCGCTTCGATGGGAGCTTTGCCCCACCGGCCTGGCCACCCCTTCTCTCTGGCTCTGTCTTACAGAGAGGCTCCAGCGAGCCACTCCTCATCCAGCAGCCCCCCAGGGTCCCCAGACCCAAGGCCCCTCCCAGGCCACAAGTGCACCCCAGGGAGAATGCACTGGCCTGCCCTGCAGGTGCAGAGGCCGCGAGAGTGGGCAGGCGGCCCGGCAGAAGGCTGAGGATCCCCAGCCTGATGGAGGAAAGGCCTCCTACTCAACTATGAAATACCCAAGATTTTGAGCCAAGGGGACCTTAAAATAAGCTAAGTGTTTTAAAAGAGCCATTGACAAAGCAGAACACTTAAAAGGCTCTGACAGGTTAAAACCCAAATAGTCTGACCCCCGGCCATCCGCGCTGGGAGGAAGGGCTTTGCTCTGGTCTAAGCAACCAGAACCTTCTGCCCCAGGCTTACCGTTATTGCGAGTACGCCCTGGGAGGGCCTCGATTCCTGACCCCAGACCGCTGCTCCTCCGCACGGCCTCGCTCTTCTCATGGCAGCTTCCGGTTCCCGTCTGGACGGTCCCCACAGCCCACAGAGCTGGCATTCGGTGGCTTCTGCTACAAGTGAGACAGCAGCCTGCCTCAGAGGTGGCACCCAGGGACGTGAGTGTCCCCGAGCCTCCCACACCTAGATAAGGGGCCAGGCGCCCCTCGCCTAGTCCTGGCTCCTGACACCGCGCCCCTCGACGCCCCCGTGCTGCTGGCGCTGGGTGTGCCTGGACCCACACACAACACGCAGGTCGTCCCCCGAGTGACCTGCGGAGCGCCGTCTCAGAGGCCGGAGGATGAAGGGGGATGTTCCCAGAGGGCCAGGCTGCCCGAGGACTGAAGCCTGGCCTTGGACGGGGACGGCCCCTCCCCCCGTGGCACAGCCAGCAGCTCGGTACTCTGCAGACGCTGACCTGACCTGACGTTACCCAGCCCCCCACGCACGCGTCGGCTCCCTCCTCTAGAGAGTGAGGGTAGTGAAAGGGCCACCCTTCCGACGCACCGTGGGGATTCACGGACTAAATACGTGCATGCGGAGCGGAACAGCGCCTGGTGCGCAGGACCTGCCGCCCGAGGCCCATGACGTCGTCCACACACGCACCCCCAGCTCGATGCGGCCCGGACGGGCCCCACCATTCCTACCGTTAAACGGGTGCAAAGGTCAAAGGCAGGGAAGGCGAGGCACCTGCTCTCCCGCAGAGGCCGAGGGAGCAGCCAGCCCTCTGGGAGGTGAAGAGGCCTCATCGCACACGGGACGCCCCACGGCCTGAGGCGTCGCCTGTGGCTTGGGCGGACCCGCAGGGTGACTCCAGCCACCGACCGACCCGTCCACGACACCACCCCTCCCGTGGCAGGATATGGGCCCTGGCGGTCACAGGCGGGAGCCCCGAACTTTCTGGTTGGGGGTCTTGCCTGAGTTTTAGTCCACACGTCTTCCTTCTCTTTCCCCTGTAGATGAAGGTTAGGTAAAAACCTTGGATCGTTGCTACAAGTTCATGTCTTCTTGGGATACAACTTCCGGGGAAAGGGGCTTAAATCAGTAGAGTGTCCCCTTTGTCCCCATCAAGGGACAGGTGGCCAGACATGCATTCACTTGCATTAGTTTAGTACCTACTGCACACGGGCCTGTGAAAGTCCCCGTCAGCCCGAGGACGGGAAACAAAGGCATCGCATCAGGACTTTATATGTGCAGGGACGGACCAGCCACCACGGAATTGAGGCTGTGACTGGCCTCAGTCCTGGCAGGGACTCGCTTCCCGGCCTGGAATTAGGAGGAGGTTGGGAGCCAGTGCAAGGAAAGGCGCCCTGGAGGAGGCCACCTCTAGTTTATAACAGCTTCCAAGATCTCGGGGCTGAGAGGGAGCAAGTGCTCAGGGCTTTGTTGTTCGGTTTGGTTTTGGTTTTGGTTTGGACACGTCAACAGCAAAACGAACCAAACATCAGGGAAGAGGAGAAACAACTCAGGGGCTGCTCTTTTCTGCCTGGTCCCCAGGTGCCCTGTCCTGGGGGCTTGGAGGGAGCTGGTCACCGGGTCCTCCTGGCAAGAACTAGAAGGCGCAGGTTTCAGGGGGCCGAGACCCAGGGCAGAGCCCGCAGGCCCCTAGCCGGTGCCGGTTGGAGCCCCTCAACGCCACTTGGAAATGTCCCTCAGGCGGCTCGCCGGGCGGCCAGGGTTAAGCGCCACCACGCTTCGTTCACAGAACTCTACTGCCTGGGTCTTGGGGTGGAGGGTGGGTTTCCCCACTTCACAGAGGAGGAGCCCCACTGGGTGGCAAACGCCCAGCCCTGGCGAGAGAGGCCTGGACTCAAATCTGCAAGCACGGTGCCTGCTCCCGAACTGGGCCATGCGCTGACCCACCCACAGCCTGAGGGCTCAGTGGAGCTGAGGTCTGGGGGGCTCTGGAACCCTTCATTCACTCCAGAGGAACAGAGCCCCAAGAATCCTGGAGGAACGGCCAACATCAGCCACCATGTTCAGTCCCGGCTCCATCCACGGCCATCTTTGGGCCTGGTAGGAGCAGAGGCCTGCGTAGGCACTGAGGGAAAGCGGGGGGGAGGCTCACAGGGACTGGACCTCCGCATCCAGGAGCTAAGGAGAGCCAGGAGCCCTCCAGCAGCCGGGCAGGGGCAGGAAGGCCCTGCCCACACCCGCCTTTCGGACTCCAGCCTCCAGAGTTGGGAGAGAAGACGCTTCTGTTGCCTCAGCCCCGGAGGCTGCAGGGCCCCGTTATGGCGGCCCCAGAACACCAACAGAAATGGGCGAGGTCACCTTGGAGGGCAGGGCTCCAGAGGTGGGGAAACCGTACAGTCCACCTCCATTCACCCCAGGGCTTGTGGGGAGCTCCCCGGTCTATCAGGCATGGAAAGCAGAGACCCAGGCCTGGGCCCTGGTGCGCTCCGCCCCACCTCCCTGTCCCCAGAGTCCTCGGAAGGCCACATACTGACTGCTTTCCGAAGGCATCCTGCAGGTGTGTGAGGGAGGGTGTGAGGCACTGCCTCTTGCCCGCTTCACCCGCCCCTGCCCCTGCTGAAACTCAACTCCGGGTGGGGAACGGAGGAAGAAAACAAAGTCCGCAGGTACACTGTCCCCTGAAGCCTGCCTCGAGACCCCCGCACGCCACTCTGGCTCCGGGGCTCCCTGGGCGCGCCGGCCCCCACCTTGCCTCCGCCCTGCCTGCACACGCCTCCGGGCCGCCCTTGACCGTGACCCGGGGAGCAGCTCTCAGCAACCGCGAGCGCGCTTCCCCCTCGTCCGGCAGGTGGAGCGGGGCGCCCAGGGGAGGGAGGCCCGCGCGCTCGGGCCGGGGCAGGGGGTCGGCGGGCAGGGCTCCTGGCC
>NC_043701.1:2566069-2596127 GCF_006229205.1 Suricata suricatta
GGCGGCGGGCGGGGCGGCCAGAAGCCCTCCCCCTCCCCCCGCGGGGCGGGCGGCGCGGCGCTGGACGCCCGGCTTTGCCCAGATCCCCTCCGAGGCGGAAGATGGAAGTTGGCTTTTGTCTGACCCGGTCAGACAGAGCCGTTTTGTGGGCTAAAGGCTTAACGCTCGGTGCACACGCAGAAAAAACTCGGCGCTGGCCCTCTGACAATCCCATTGTCTGGGGCCTGAGCCCGGCGGTTGGGTCTGAAAGCGCCAAGTTCATGACATTTCAAAGAGAAATGATACTGGGGAGGAGGGGGGAGGGAAGGGTGTTCGGGAGAAGCAGAATCCTAAAACGCCTGGGCTCCCTCTCCACGGCGCTCCTCGGCAACGCTCAGACCGGCCCCTTTCTGAGGACCGATCTGGCCGCGGAGCCAGGCTGATATCAGAGCCCCCAGAAGTTGCTGTTTGCAGGGCGAAGGTGCAGAAAGCAGCCCACATGAGCAGCGTGGAAGCTTCCAGGACTGTCGGCGGAGCGGAGCAGCCGACCACACAAAGCTCCCATTGTCTTCCCTGCCCGCCTGATAAGAATTTGCCAAAAGGACTAGGGGACAAAATGAGTTTATTTTTTAAAAGATAGGGTGCTATTGTTTTCTTTCATTTTTATTATTGTTATTACCATCGCCTTCAATAATTAAAAAAAAAAAAAACTATGTTCTGAGCCAGGAAGATTCCATGTTTAGTGTTTAATTTGTTTAACGTGCCCCTGCAAAAGCAAATAGTTGGGAAGGAAGGCGCAGGAGTCAGGAAATTGAATGTGTTTTGTCTCCAGCCAAGTTTCCCTTGAGTGATTTCGTTTGCTTTCTGTCTGGCCAAGCAGGCTGTGCGCTGGGACCGCAGGCCTGCTGGGCTGGGGGGAGGGCGCCCCTCCCCTCCCCACCTTCGGTGGCCTGGGGTGGGGGGGCCTCTGCACCCCTCAGCACACTGGCCAGGTAAACCATCCTCCGGAAAAACAAAACACGGGCTTGCAGAATCCTTCTCCTCCGGGGAGAAAATAGGATTAGGCCAAAGTATCAGCTAGGTAAGTCGGATTAACGGCAAGGTTCAATACATCTTGGCATTCTTGCACGATGTTTAATTGTACAAAGGTATGAGTTTCCCTTCCCTGGTTTTATTTAAAGAGGATGCTTGTTTGTGCCCAAGAGGTAAATGATGAGCGATAAGGCTCGGTGTGTGGAATTGGAAACGTATAACCTTGCAAAATGACATTTCGCCCCGAAAGTGTGACACGCGGGGGCAGATAAAGGCGGTGTGTCGACCCCGTTCTTTGTTAAGGCCTCTTGCCCCCTGGCGTCTCTTTGATGGAAGGACACCCCGCGCCGCAGAGCCGCCTGCCGACCGGCTCCTTCCCCACGGCAGCGACAGCAAGTCGATTCATTTCTTAAATACCCAGACAGAGTCGGTGTTTAAAAGCGTAGAAACAGACCCTGCAGAACTCGATGGCAAAGCGCGTTGTTTATAGTGTTGAGAAAAATACATCGATCTTGATTGCATTTTGCCACATGGTCTCCATTTGTTAATCGGGCTCCTGTGTGTCACACTCTAACACAATTTCTTTGGGGCGGGGCAAGGGAACATTTGTAATGGTTTAAGTTTGCACAGCGTTTAGCCACGGGCTTCGGGGGCCCAGGGGTGCGTTTCCCAAGGTAGCCGAGGCCGGTTCAGGAACCGTTGGGAAGTCATCGAACCTGACTTGTCTGTGGCATTTCTGAAAGTGCTTTTCAGGATGAGCTGCAGACAGAAAGCCAGAGGGGACAGAATCAATCCAGAAGGTTTCTGAGGTTTTGGCTGAGAGCAAAATGTGCCTTCGTAGGAGCTCGGGGCCAACAGAAGAGAAAAGTTCTGCTTGATCAAAGTTTCCCCCGTGGGGGGAGGGTGGGGGTTCCTACAGCTTGCCTTGCAGACCTGGAATGTCAGTTTCTAGAGGGGGAGACAGGTGTCCCCCAAAGAAATGCACAGGGTCAGACGCGGGGGAGGTCTTTGCCCGTCAGCTGGCTAGGCGAGGCCGGTTGATAGGGACAGGAGGAGTGAGCGCCGGCCTGGCCGGCCTTGTGTAACTGCGGTCTGAGCCCCTGTGCCGCCGGAGTCCCGACGGCGGCGTCTTCACAGTGGTCTGGGCGATGCATTAGGTGAATTCAAGCTGTCCGTGGTTCCATGTTGATCAATCTGGTGAACGTGCAGTCAGGGATTTATTTTTAAAATGTGTTCTGTTTCCCATAATTAATGTAGGCTGTGTGTGTGGGGGGGGGTCGGCAGCAATGGAGACCTTTTGCAAGGCCAAACCTCGCTGAGGTCCTGAGTTTGAATCGCTTGGTTTGCAAATTCACGCACCGGCGCCCCTCTACAAGCCAGTCGGTAACCCCACTTACGGATGAGGCTGCAGGGCCTCAGGACCCGCTATCTCCCATAGGTGGGAGGAGCCCCGACCTCGCTGGTCTGAACCCTGCTCTGGTTCCTCTGGTAAACACGGGATTTATTTCCACAACACAGCTGGCGGTTCTAGCGGCTGGGAAAGGCTGACCCCTTTTCGCGTCACACTGGGGTGTTTTCCTTCACTTGGGTCTGTATCTCTCCGTGAGTTTTTCATTTTCCCGGACGTCTGTCACCAGCACCCACCACCTCCCCTGCAGGCGGGTGAGGGGAGGCAGCGGGCACACCTGTCCCCTGCGCCTCTCCTCTGGCGTCCCCAGACCGGGGCGGGCGAAGGAGGCCCAGTGGGGAGGTGGGGGGCGGTCCGCAGCAGCCGTGAGTTGATGGAAGGTGTAGGAACCGTGGAAATGTCCCTTGGCTCGCACACCTTTGTTTGGGCCTGGGATGCTCTCCCTCTGCTGATTTTCCCAGGCTTGCGCATAACCAGCAGGTGTATTTGTTAGGGGGATACTGTCATTATCTCGATTAATTACAACATTTGTTGTTTAGCCAGAAATTACAAGTAAGGGGGAACCACCCCCCCAGGTGAGAGAGCTCAGGCTCAGGCTCCTAGGTGTGGGGGGGCAGCTCCCTCCCCACGTGCATTCCTAGGAGGGGGCAGGGCAAGGAGGAGGGCAGTGTTTCCTTTTGTACTTGCTGGGGCCCCAAACCCGGAGGCCGGCCTCTTCCTTCAGGCCATTTAGTGTGCACCCTCCCCCCAACCCCCCATTTCCGACCCACGGACACCATAAGTCACGGCCACCACAGAGCCGAGTGGGCTCTCACTGTACTTGTGCCTCCATTGGCCTTGGAACGGCAGCCTCCAGCTCCAAGGACAGCCGTCTGCACTGGTGGACCCAAGGGCCCAGGGGCAGGATGTGAGCTGGGGATCCGGGCGGCACCGCTGCGGGGGAAGGGTGAGCTGAGTCCAGTGCCCTGTGCTCGCTGATTACTGGGGGGCGCTGATTACTGGGGGCGGGGGCTCCAGGCCCGGGCAGCCCTCCTAGGTCAGGCCTGAGCTCCCGGCTGGAGGGCTGTCGTGACTTTGTGAGTGCTGGGAGAGGGGTTTGGAGATGCGTCGTCCCCTGGCAGAGCACGGAGGAAACATTAGGGTGTCTTCTCGGTGGGAACGCAGCCCTAGAACCCCCCCCCCCCAGGCCTCACCAGGTACGTGCAGGGGCCAGACGGGACATCACGTTAGGTCTTCACGGTGTCCCTGGACCTTAGAAACCTCCTTCCTTTGCAAACTTGGAGGGGCTCAGAGCACCCCAGAGGCCGTCCAGTGAGCAGTGACTGCTCCCCGGCTTCCCACTGCTCGCCTGTGGGGGGAAAACGAGATAACACCACGCACAATCACAGAACGCACTCTTGTGGGGGGTGGGGCGTGAGCCCCAAGTAGAAAGGGAGGAATGCAGTCGCTAGAAGCACAAGTTCATCCCCAACCTACCGCAGAAGTCAGGGTGGAGGGAGAGAGCAAAGTGGGAACTGTTAATGTTTGTAAGTGTACGTATTTATTTAATATTTGTCTTCTCCAAATATAGCATCTAATAACAGACATCGTCAAACCTCTGAATTGGGCAGAGTCCAAAAGCTGTCTCTCGGCCAAGTTCACGCACATCAGCTCCCTCCCCGGGCATCCTCACACATTTTATTTATCCTTCAGTTTATTCAAACTTATTTTTGGACCACACGAAGGCAGTTTTATTTGGCTAGTAGAGATTGTGTTTAACTCGTTGCGTATGCATTGTAAAAGTTGTGCAGGCAAATGCCAACCCGAATTCCAAATTGGGAAGTTAAATATTTGTTTTTAATTTTCTGGCTTAAAAATGTTAACTAACAGAAATGATTCTGCTCTGATGGGCTTGCATAAATGGGGTTGTTACTGGAATCTTCCCCTAGAACAACATTTGCTTCCGGTCCTGACACATTGTGTTGGGAAAGTCCACTGTTGGGAGCAATTTTAATATGCATAAATAAAAAGCAAGTGCTTGACCTTACAGTGTTTTGGTAAAGAGGCTTATGGGAGGTGGACGGTGAGAACACAGCATTCATATGATTATTTAAGAAGCTCAATTATAGACGAGTTTAAGTAAAAGAATGTATTTTGTGGGAAATTATAAAAGCGCTTGCGGTCAAAAAAAATGTTGGCACCAAAGATCCCTTAATGTTTGTCCTTTTAATAGGATAATTGAAGGTTGAATAAATAAGATCTGGAATTTGGTAAAAAAAAAAAAGTCAAATTTAATTTGCCAAAGATTTTAGCTGTGTGGCGTCAGCTTGCATTTTCCAATTTGTACAGGTCGCTTCCTAAACTAAGCAAAGTGCTCTTCTCTTCCCTGGGCGCAGGCACACGGCAGAGGACAAGTAGGTTTGGGGGTAACGTCACACGCAGCCTGCACGTCGCGGGGACCGGAGCTGGAGAAGGAGGGACCTGGATTTCCAGGTAGATCGAAGTGCAAACAGTTTTAATCCCCCAACTGCTCCAAGGCGCTCGCTCAGGCGATGGTGAAAATGAACCGTCTCACTCAAGCCAAGACGAGATCCATGTTGCATCGGTCCTCACATCTGAGGTTTTGTATAAGCACCCTTTTCAGGGGAATAGATACGTCTGAAGCCTGGGGAACGAGAAACACATTAGAACCACAACAAGCAGGTGATGGCCGCGTCCCAACCCGGACGGAGCCTTCCACCTCCTCTCCGAGTTCCGCCCTCACACCGAAAGCCCTCAGAGATGCCCCCTGGCACCTGCGTCTTGGTCCCTGCCAGCCACCAGCATTAGAGAGCAGCGGAAGCATCGCACACCAAGGACCCTCTCTTCCCCTGACCTTGGCAGTCACTCCCCGGAGTGCACACTGCCCCTCCTACCGGGATTTGAACCCCTTCCATCCATATCCTTTCAGCCAAGCTGGGTTTGTCCGCCCTCTGTGGCATCTCGGCACCCACAGTCTCCGGCCAGAGACACGCGTCCAGGAGGTGGCCATCTCTACCCAGAGCCACCCAGAGGGTTTAGAGTGTCAAATACAACCATTCGAGGTTCCCGGCAGTTAGAACTCCACGAACCTTCCTCCTCCTCGAGGTGGGAGCCCCCGGGGGACAAGGAAAGAGAGGTGTAGCCCTTTCCCTGCGGAGTTGGGCAGGGGTGAGGGGTACCTGGAGGCAAGTTATTTATTTCCAGTCACCAAACTCAGGGATGCAGCAGGTCACCAGGTAATTCCTTCAGCCCTGGAATCTGTAGCCAGCACCCTTTTACATCCCGGGAGGCACTTTCGGTGGCCTTCTCCCTCTCCTTCCCTCCTCCGAGCTCTGGGACCCCTGTGAGAAGCCTCTTGGCCACACGGCTGAGGCCAGCTTTGCCTCTCCCGGCTCATTTTGAAATCTCCTCCCCAGATCTGCCTGCCCCTGCCGGGGCCCACTCTTGTCCTTTTTAATTGATATTTCCTTTTTAATTGTGCTTAATGCTTCCTCTGAAAAACACGGGGAGGAGAGACCGAGGTCTCACCTCCCAGCCTGGCACCCTGTTGCCATCCCCTTAGCCACAAGAGCCCCTGTTTTTGCAAAATCGATCTGCACACACCCCCTCCCCGTCCCCGCCATTGTCCACACAGCTTGGAAGGCTGAACCGGGCAGCACTAGCTGCTGGCACGTGGATCCCCCAGGCGTGGGCGTGTCGCGTGTGCGCGGGGGATCGTGCGCCGCGGCCCCGGAAGGCCCTCGGTGCTCCGCGGCCAGGGTGGAGGAGGTGGCGGAAGAGGCTGGGCCCAGGGAAGAGAGGGGAGACGATCAGGACTGGCGGGGTGCCCGCTCGGTCCCACCTTCCCTGAGTGACCTTTAGGCCCGTGGCGGCGAGCCAGCGAACTGTATCGATTGGGTTCTTCCCGGGTTCCACGGCGCCGCGCTCCGCGGAGCAAAATGCACCATTAGTGGACGCTATTGACCCGGCGCGCTGGCGGCCTCTCCCCATTCACACGTCTCGGCGTAATGAATTCGTCCATTTAGCAACATTACAAGGAATATTGGAGATTGACTGCCAGAGGAAGTGACACTTGACCCTTGCATCCTGCGCCCCGGAGGGCACAGCCGCCGATTTCAAAATAGGAGTCCTGGAGCAGCGCCGCCGTCCTCCCGCGCGTCTCCGGGGGCCCCTTCCCCGCCCGGGTCCCCTTCCCTCTCCGCGCCCGCCGCCTCGCCCCGCCCGCCCTGCGCGCCGCGTTCCCTGCTCGACACCTTCTCGCCGCCGCGTTTCAATCAAACTCACTGGGATGGCACCGAGCAGCCGCCAGGGACAAGGAACACGGCGCGGGCGACAACGCGCGAACAAGCCGAGCCGCGCGCTCCAGCGCCCCCACCGACGCGCGCTCCGCCCCGGGGACCCCCATCCGGCCCGCCCGGGCGCCGGAAGGAGCTGGGGCCCCCGCATGGTGGCTTCCCCCGGAGGGGGGCACAGGGCTGGGGAGGGAGGGGTGCGAAGGGACGGCGTTCCCTACCCGCCCCGCTCTCCGTGGGGCGGCGGAGGCAGAGAGAAGAGGCGAGGAGGCCAGGAGGGTCTCGGCGCCCGGACGCCCGGCGGGGTGGGCGAGGCCGCGGGCTGAGGCTCCGGGGCGCGGGGGAGCTCACAGCCGCAGCCCGGGGTTCCTGATTTCGAAGTCGGGGTCGGCGTGGCCTGGCGGGCGGGGGACACGGACCTTGGGGCGGCAGGTGGGGGCGCGGACCGACCGCGGCCGCCGGGCCTGCAGGTGCGGCTGCGCCCTTTGTTCCGCGGCTCATGCAATTTCACGTAAAATGCCCATTAGAACCACGGCGGCGGCAACACGACTTTCCCCTTGTTTGGCCGCCAACAGGATTAGCCAACAAGAGCGAGATTTCAAATTAACCATAAAAATTACAAATTGCAATTCATTTAGCAGCCCATTTACGACATTAAAACACATAAGTAAATGAATCTGCGCATTCGGAGGGTTGGAGCGCCCGCCAGAAGCCGCGCTGCGGAACTCGGGCCGGAGACCCGAGCCGGGGCCTCGGCGCCGGGAGCCTGCGGCTGGATTCGCACCCTGCTCCCGGGGACCGGAGAGGCGCGCGCCCCGCGGGGCGCTCAGCGCTCCTGGGAAGAAAGGGCCCGCTGGGCGGGGGGCGTTTCGTATCCGCGGTGTTCCTTAGGAGGGAGCCGTGGGGGCGGGGGCGGGAGCAGCCGGAGGGCGAGGAGGGGTGCAGGGGAGAGGGCTGGCCGGAAACCAGGCCTCTGGGACGGAAAGCCGCGGAAAACCAGCTAAAGTGATTTCAAAATCCCGAGTCGGAGCGGGTTAATTGGGTGCCTGGCGCCTAAGGAAGGAGATGTGGGCGTTTGTACTGTGCGAGGAGCCGACCTCAGGGCCAAAGCAGTCCCTTCGCACTCTGGCCCTTCGTCTGGCCCTGCGGCGCCCCGGCGAGCGAGGTGGCCTCTCAAAGCCAGTTTCTGCTTTAGCTACTGACAGTTTTTGTCACAGATGCCTAGAATCCTGGACTTTGGTTTAAGCAGTAGGCTCAGCGAGAGACCTGATTTCTGGGGTCACTGTGGGTGGAGGCTGGTCGGCAAAGGGGGAGGCGCCATGGGCAGGGGTCCCCTCCCCTTAGCCAAATACCAACCAGAGGGAACACCGACCAGTGCTTGGTTCCACCAGGGTGTTTTTTGTTTCGTTATGGGGATTTCTTTCCGACACCAGATCGTCTTTGGTAAGGGACACGTGCCTTTCTCCTCTCCGCTCTCTGAACGGAGGCCTCCCCAGGGAGACGGCATTGCCCCCACCTGCAGTCAGCAGGGGGCGCACCGAGACCCCACCCTACCCCGGAGTCTCGCCAGCTTCCAGCCCCTAGGGCTGCACTGCGTGGTGAGCTCTGAGCTCCAACCCCAAGGAGAAGGGGCCCTGCAGGTCCGCTAGGCGACCTCAGGAGCAGCTGTCGGCGAGCTCTCTCTGATTGGGGGAGGGCACGCGGGGGGGGGCGGCTGGAGGGAGTCTGCGACCAGAGGCCAGGTCCCAGCCTCCACGCCAGGGCCCTGTCCCACGACAGGACGATCCCGGCTGGTTGCTCCCAAGGCAGGCACCCTCGTCCTTCCAGATGGACAGACAGTCTTCGCCACTCCTGCTGACGCTCTTGGCCGCATCCAGAGACAAATGTGACTTCTCCCTTGAATATTTTCGAGTAAATCCAGATCCCACTGGTGCACAGACCACCACCGATGAGGCTGGAATGAGGTTGGACTGGGAAGGATGAGAGTCGCGGCAGGCGCTCGGGTCTGTGTAGGAGGCGTGGCTGTCCCATCCAGCAGGACTCTGGTCCCCCCTGAACCCGCCCAAGGGGTCACTGGGGCCCACAGAAGGGCTCCTCCAGCTCCGAGAGGCCAGCATACAGGGCACAGAGTTCTCCAGAAGCTCTTGGGAGCTGTGGGACGTTGGCACTCCTCAGACAAGGCTTTGGCGCTTTTGACGGCTCCCAGGATGGGGTGGGCCTGGCCTCGGGCTGCGCCCCGTGTTGGCAGAGCGGCGGTCTCCAGGCCCCCATCTCCAGGGCCTCCAGGCCTCAGGGGAGCGGGGCGCACCCAGCCCAAGCCCAGCCGCTTGGAGTGAGGCGACAGAGCGAGGCGGGAGACTGTCCCCCTGTCCCCTGGCGGCTTATCACCCTCCCGCAGGGAGCCAGAAGACACAAAGGGGAGTTTGTTCTCGGACTCTCCGCCAACAGTCAACAGCCGCAGCCGGATTATGTTTCCTTCCCCTGTTCACGGTGGTCCGGTTCCCGGGCGCAGAGCGGGGAGATGCCTTTGTTCGGCCAACAAAGACCGGAAATCCAGCCAGGGCGGCCGCAGGTTGGACGGGGTCCCCCCACGTTCTTCTACGTGTTTCAGGGCTGCTGGGCCAGACCCTCGCGGATGGCCCCCGGCAGCTCCTTGGATCCCGGCCCTTTTCTTCTGGGGCCTAAACCCTCCCCTGGAGCCTGCCTGGATCGTCCAGGGATCTTAGCAGAACCTCCCCAGCTGCGTGCAAAACAGGACCTTCAGCAAGAGGTGAGGGGCCTGGAAATAAGTCCCGGGCCGTGGAGTCGGCCGCACAGCCCCAGGCGGAGGGTGGGCCCTGGACGAGCACCCGGAGCCTCCTTTGTGACCGTAACCAGGGGACATGGAGGGCACAGGCAGGCCAGGTGGCTTTCCGTACCCTCGGTGGATGATTGTGTCCAGTCTTTTCCAACTACTCAGCGAGACAGGTCCGTGTGCCCCTCCACCCCCCGTACTGAGGACACTGAGGCACAAGCAGTTTCAACAACTGTTTCAAGGCTACACAGCTAGGAAGCTGATCTGAATTTGACCAAGATCGGCCTTGAGACACACATTCTGCCGCCCCCTTCGGTGGGCCCACTGGGGCCCACGCTGCACGGGGAGGGGTCCTCAGATGCCTGGCCTGCACAGAAATAACCTAATACCTGGGGTTTGCTCACAGTGGCGTGGGGCCGGAGGTGTCTTGTTTCCCGTGCCCCGGACGGCCAAGTGCGTGTTGGATTCGGCCCCCTGCACTTGCTCTGGCTGTGCCCTTCGGAGCAGGGACCTCTGGTTGGAGAAGAGAGCGCTCTGAGCTTGGGTGACTTTTCCCCCGCTGACGTGATCAGGGAGCGTGTTTCCGAGTTCCTCTGTGAGTGGGTGAGTCCTGGAGCTGACTCGGAGGTGGGGGGGTCGAGTCCTGTGGGAGAGACACTACGCTAGAATTCGAGATCTCTGGACACCAGCGCTCAGCAAATTTTATTAAGCACCTGCTGTGAGCCACACATTGTATCAAGTGCATCTAGGGATATGCAAATGTTCTGGCCCCGTAGCCCCCCAAAGCTGGCCCCACTGTCTGTGTTTTTAAAATGTTTTTATTTTATTTTGAGAGAGACAGAGACAGAGACAGAGACAGAACACAGTGGGAAAGGGGCAGAGAGAGAGGGAGACACAGAATTGGAAGCAGACTCCAGGCTCTGAGCTGTCAGCACAGAGCCCGACCGGGGGATCGAACCCATGAATGGCAAGATCATGACCTGAGCTGAAGTTGGATGCTTAACTGACTGAACTACCCAGTGTTCTTTTTTTTTTTAAGTTTATTTATGTATTTTGAGTGTGTGTGTGCATGTGTGCACGCACACAAGTGGGGGAAGGGCAGAGGAGAGGGAGAGAACCCCAGGCTGGCTCTGGGCTGTCAGTGTAGAGCCCAGTGCGGGGCTTGAACCCAAGCACCATGAGATTATGATCTGAGCCGGAGTCGAACGCTCACCCGGCTGAGCCCCTCAGGCGTGCCTCGATCTGTGTCCATTCAGAGAAGGTGGCCTCCAGCATCGTTTCCTAGTCATGGCTTGGATAAATGGGGCACTGTTAGGCCTCTCTAGAACCTTCCACACTATGCCAAAACTGCTGCTCGACTCACTCCCCCCATTTTTACCGTCAGCTTCCGTGGACGGCTTCCCTCAGCTTCTCGCTTGGAGCCGGCGCCCAGCATGTGAGGACCGCCCCTCACCTGTGCTGAGCTGGGCCAGTGAGAGAATGACAGCGGAGGGAGGTGTGTATAAATGCACACGCACGGGAAAGTCCTGTTCTAGAACATTCTGCGGAAGGCCCTTTTCATACTTGCAGGGGTCTGAGCATCTGGTTCCGCCTGACCGCCTCTGGGGCTCTCCGTGCCCTGCACCTGCTGTCCTGGCCCCTCAGGACCACAGCCTCTGGTCGATGGAGGGGGGCTCCGGCCCAGAAACAAGCCCCCCCCTCACTTTCAGGTACAAAGGTGCATCATCTTTGGAGGTGAGAAACCTGAGGGAGGGGGCAGGGGCAAGGTGGGCAGGGTGTCCCAGGGCCTTGCTGTGGGTCCGGAGCAGCCTGTACACACATCTCTCCAAAGGAGATCCTGTCCGATGAAGCGATCGCCCATCGGAGGTCAGCTGCGGGCCGGGAGGAGGGGGCCCCGGCAGCTGCTGTCAGGCCTACTTGGGGAGCACTCCTTGTGCAGCCTGCCACTTCAGGAATGTAGCCTCACGGCGAGCCCAGTCAGTGACAGAGCCTTTCTCCCCGATGGTATGGTACGGTGTCACTTCTGTCCTGCAGAGGCCCCCCCCACCCACCGTCCCTAGATGAGGAGAGACAGGGACCATCGGGCCGCTCACCTGACCGCTGGCACCCGGCCCTGAACCCTCGGAGCCTACCGGTGCCGGCCCTGAGGGGGACTCGATGACGGAGGCCTGGCCCCACATGCCATCTGCCCACTCACGCCTGCTGGGAGAGCTTCCAGATGCTGACCCCGGGGTTCCACCCCCCGGTCCTGAGCTTTGATCTGATGAGTCCTGATATCCGCTGCTGACCTGGCCTCCGCCCATCTGCTTCTGTCCGCCGTCCGGGAGCACCGCAGCCCCTCTGGGATTCTGCGGCCTAAACACCTGTTCCCACTGGCGACCCTTGCTCCCCAGGCCGCCCGTCTTCCCACAGGGCGGCATAAACACGGCTGGCGTGAGGCTGTCACCGCCCCCAAGCCGTCCAGGAAGCATGTTAAATACGCTGCAGCCAAAGCACAGGAGGAATGTTTACTAGCAGGTTGGATGATTCCCTCCGAAGTAGGGAAATGAGATTAACGTTCAGATGCTTTCTTGGGAAGCGCACCTGCCTTGCCGGCCGGCGGGACGCCGCCCCCCACGCAGCCTTCCCCTCGGGCTGCAGGGTCAGCCGGGCCGTGGGCGCACATCAGCCTCGCGGAATTGGGGGAATCACCTGCTGCCAGCGAGTTTTCCTTCATCCCAAACCACACAGACGGATGCTGCAGGTTTTCTTTTTTAATTGTTTTTGTTTTCTTCTATTTTTTTTTTCATAACCAGACCATCTGTGAGCTGAAGACCCAGGCAGGGCTGGATTCCACCATTTCACCATCATGAGCCTTTTTAGCAGACTCCTCCGGGAGGGGCTAGTGAAGGGCACAGCATCTTCTGGGAGAAGCAGGGGCCGGGGTCCCTGATCCCCAAGATGACGCGGCCCCCAGTAGCAGCCGGGACCCGCCTGCCCCTGCCCGTGGCCCCCGTGCGGCCTGCTGCCCACAGGGCACAGCACTTGAACACTCCTGAGCGTTCCCCCCCAGCCGTCCTGCTTCTGGGGTCACATTCACCCCACTTCCAACGACCTTGCCTAAAAAACACCCCTCCCGACATTGGCTTCATCCCGAGCTGCGCAGAATTGAAGTTTACGTGAACGGGGAAGGGCACCTGCCAGGCGGGGGCGGGAAACCTTTGAAGTCCGGGAGCCAAGCGTTTTGTCACCTTGCAGGTGGCAAATGGATTTTCATTCAGAGGAAATCAAATCCCTAGAGATGCCTGATGAGAGATGAGGGGGACAGAGGGCTGAGGTCTGGAGGCTGTTCCAGATGCGGGACTGGAACCCTGGCCAGCCCTGCCCACTCCTGCTGACCCTCCCCTCCGAGGGGCGTCCCCACGACGGGGCCACGTGGCTGGCTTTGCTGAGCACACTCTCCGGGCAGCATCTAAGTGGAAACCTGGCTTATCAGTGGTCCCCGGAGGTGCCCCACGGGGTGTCCCGGCACCCAGAGGCTGTGTGTCCGCATGCCCGTGCAGCCCGTCCACTTCCGATGACCCTGAGTGGGCGCGTCCCGAGGGCAGGGCCACCCCCTCACGTCGGACGAGGGGCCGGAGGAGGATGGAAGAAACGCCCACAACCGTGGACCGAGAGCATCGGCTGTGTGTCCTCACCTGAGCCAGCCACGTGTGGGTCTCTCTGCCGCCTGTGACCGCTCAGACGGACTCCGGATGGGCTGGGGTCCCCACTGCCCCCCAGAGCGCCCGCGGTCTTGCCTGGAGACCCACAGCACGTCCCCGGCCACCCCAGCGTCCGCAGCTTCCTGAGGGCCTCGAGGAGGCGGTGTTCTGCAGGGGCCACCGCGCATCCGACTTGCAGGCCTGATGCCGAGCAGTCCCCACCCCTGGGGGGTCCGAGCAGCCCATCTGCTCCCAGGTGCTTGGAGGAAACAGGACGCAAAGCCTGCGGAGAGGGACGGGAGGGTAGGAAGGAAGCGGTGCTTCCCAATGCCCCCTTTGCCTGACGCTGGGTGCTGGAGCTCCGTGGGCCCGGGTGGAGGATCCAGGCCGTTCCCGGGACTCCGTCCTGTCACATGGCTCAGCGACAGGCAGCCTCGCGAGACACCCGTGGACAGCGCTGACTCAGCGGGGGCCACACCAGGGCAGAGGGGTGCATCAGTGTCTTCGCGCAGCTAACGCCCTGGGCTTGAAGGGGGGACCTCGGTGAGCTGCGGTGATCCCTGCCCGGGGCGGTTAGCGCTGGGACTTCTCCCAAACTCTGCGAGGCCGGGGGTGGCCTCTTGCCTCCCTCGAGCAGCGCACGGGAGCCTGCGGCCTGGGGGGACATGCAGGGGGCCGCTCGCGTCAGTGTTTCGCTTCCCAGATGAGGCGCGGAGACGCGATGTCCCCTTCAGAGAGTGGGTGCGCATCGGCCCCAGAGGACACAGCTCCGCGCCCTGCCGCACGCTGGGGTCTCTCACCCGCCCCCCTCCAGGCGGGGAGAGGACTGCGGGTGGGTGGGGGGCTGGAGCAGACCGTGGTGGCAACTGGGTGTCAGCGTCCGCCCCGTCACGTCCTTCCCTGACCCTCAGAATGCGGCTGGCTTCAGAAATAGGGTCTTTGCAGATGTCACTGGTTAGGTTAGGAGGTCGCCCTGGAGCAGGTGGCCCTGTGCACATTGGCTGGAGGAGAGGAGAACACAGAGACACGCAGACAGGAAGGCCATACGATGATGGAGGCGGAGCCCGGGCCGAGCATCTGCAGGTGGGGCCACGGTGGCCTGCAGGTTCCCGAGGGAGCCCGTCCCATCCCACGCCTCCAACTACAGCTCCGGCCTCCAGGCTGGGGGAGGGTCTGCCTCTGCCCAAGCGCCCCCTCCCTGCCCCTGGGACCAAATTTCTGCAGACTCTGCAGGGGAGGGGGTGGGGTGGCAGCCAAGCCAGGGACACTGGGGTCCCCTTCCTGCTGAGAAGTCACTGCGCTGTTCCTGACGCCCATGCGCCCTGGTGGGGTGTCTGCAGGGCCCACGCGGGGCTGGGCTGTGCTGTGCCCTGAGGGTCCGGGGGTCTCCCTCCACCATTTCCTTCTGCCTGGTCCCAGCCCCCACCCAAGAACATCACCTGGCCTGCTGCGTGTTCTGGAAGCTTCTGTGTGGGCTGGGGTGTCTGAAGTCCAAGGGAGGGGATGAGGCAGGCCCAGGAAGGAGCCGATTCTTACACTCACAGGCCCCCGAGGGGGTGGCCATGGGAGGGGGCACCGGCGTGGAGGCGGGAGGCAGGGAGGCCCCGGGGCTCCCCAGGGAGGGCAGGCAGCTCAGGGCTGGCTCGTCTGAAGGATTCCAGCAGGTTCCAAGCTCTGGGTGTGGCTCCGAGTGGCCCGGCACGCGGCCCTGGGGTTGTGAGAACAGACTGTGGCCCCCAGGGGTTGGCAGGCCAGACAGCGGTGTGGCCGCGGGGGGCTGGTTTGCGCTCCGGGGCTGAGACCCGGCCTCCCCAGCCGGAGACAGCGCCACGCCGCACGGAGACCTGTCCGCGCCCTGGACGCACCCGCCCCCCCTCGGGGGTCTGCCTTCCCTCCCTGCACCGGAGCAGGGATGACGCGGGGTTGCCTGCAGCCACCTGTGTCACCCGCTGCGCAGGGGGCCTGCCTCCCGGTGGGGGGAGGGGGCCCGAGGCCCGGAAGAGCTGGCTCCAGGGAGGGGGGACCCAGGTCAGGCGGAGGGGACACCGGGAAGAGGCCAGGCGGGAGTCCTGCTGCTGGCTCGTGCTTCGTTCACAAGGCTCCGCACGGGGTCCTTGCATGTCGCCCGGCACCCGAGGACATGACATTGCTACCCATCTGCCGCTGCCCGCGGCCCGGCCCTCCCCCGGCGCTCTGCAGGTGTTTGCTCAGAGCAGGAAAGAGCTGGGGCCCGTGACCTTGACGGGGGAACACAGCTTTGCAACGTGCCAGGCTCCTTCCGGGGGGCACGCGGGCTCTGGCCGCACATCTGCCTTGAAATCCGAGGATGAAAGGGCTGCTGTCCGTGCAGTGACAGCACAGCCTGGAGGCCGGGAGGAGAGGGCGGCGGTGCGTCCAGCCCGGTCCTGCCCGGGCCCTCCGTGACCCAGCTGCCGTGGGAGGGGAGAGGTGCAGGGGGTGCAGGGCGCGCCGTCCCACACCAGCCTTCCTGGCCCCTCCCCATCTTCTTTGCCTCCCCGTTGACCACGTGTCTGTCCCCCTTCCTTGCTCCCTTTTGGAAGGCAGGAGCTATGGCAGAGGTGAGGGGGGCAGAGCGTG
Organism: Suricata suricatta; assembly: GCF_006229205.1. Taxonomy (NCBI): domain Eukaryota; kingdom Metazoa; phylum Chordata; class Mammalia; order Carnivora; family Herpestidae; genus Suricata; species Suricata suricatta. The sequence continues at coordinate 2,581,856 of NC_043701.1, forward strand.
GCCCTCTAGCGATGGTGGACCAGGGCCTGGAGCATCTGTATAAAATGAGGGGGACTGTCTCTCGGGGCCAGTCTGCACTTAGGTGCCCCTGTGCCTACTTACCTCCGGAAGCGACGTGCCTCCTGGGAGTTCGGGGTGGAACTTCCCACGAGGTCCGAACCTCGGTGTCCCCGTTTCCCAGATGGTGTCCCCGCGGGAATGTCAGTTTCTCTAGGTGTTGATGTCCGATGCCGTGCAGACGGGCGGGGCTTCCGAGAAGAACCTGTCAGGCACACCACTATCTGGAGCCTCCTCCCAGGGGTGAAGATACGCATGCAAGCATATTAAAGGCTCTGACAAGTCCTGGAATAATAAACCTGTGTGGATTCATTTAAGTAGGCGTTTCCCCTGGAACCTTTCCCTGTGTAGCTCCTACTGCAACTATTTCTGGGACACTTGGGAGAGCCCTGTTTCATAGCGTTCTGGGGAAATGGGCTGGGAGCAAGTCAGTGCACATGGTTCCCACTTTTGTGACCTAATAACCTAATGGGCTTTGCCCACTGACAGGTTTGAAAGTGGTTATCTGGGCCAACTCCTGGATCTGCTCACATGCCCGGTGTTCTGATTCTGCCTTTCTTTTCTGTCCTTGAAATTTTCTTCCATGACTGCAATAGAAAGCTTGTTTATACTAATGTGTAAATGGCTACCCAGCAGATATCACTTAAATTCAGTGTGGGCAGGAAGCTTTGTGTGTGCCGCCCACATGCTGGGGGCTTTGCCTTCCAGCCATGGACCATCCCCCTCTCTGCTTCAAGTTGAAGGTGTCCTCTCTAATTATAGGATTTCAAAGACTGCAAAGTGGCTTAGAGTTGGTATCTATTTACAGAAGCATTCATTCATTCAACAAGTACTAACTGCACTATTACGAGGAGACCCCGTCCTATTCTAGATGCAGAATCTACACTGGTGTGCAACAGGGATAAGGCGCCCGGGGCTTAGCTTCCAGCAGGAGAGACCAAGAAAACCGAGTAAAGAGGTGAAGTACGTTTAATCTTAACCGAGTCGCTCTAGGCTAAGTAAGGGGTGCTGGAGACTGTCACTGGGAGCCAGTCTGCACTGTCAGGTCACTGGCGGCTGCCGGAGTGATCCGCCGAGACAGGAAATCAGAGATCCAGGCGGGCCAGCACCTTCTACACAGGGCCTGATAATAAACACAGTGAACGTGGCTTTGAGGCCACGCAGGGTCTTTGCTTACATGTTTTCTTTGGCTTTTGCAAACCCTCCCGAGCCGGGAGAAGCACGGGTCAGCTTTGGTCCAGATCCCTGGCTCAGCGATGGAGTTTTGCCCATCCGAGGGCACTGTTTGTAGAGAAGGGGTCCGAGTTCCTTCAAAACAAAACGAAGTAAAAATGTAACAAGCGTTGGTGTAAGTCTGGGGGATAGGAGGAACCTGCCTGAGGTTACGGGGGTCGGTGGTCTGTGCCCATGGGGTAGCCTCTGGTGCCCAGGTGTGGATCAGACACTAGCCCTGATAGTATTTTGTAGCTGTGATTAACAATTAACAATAATCAGTAGACTTTGAACACCAGAACATGGGTGGGCCTTATCCAATCAGTTGAAGGCCTGAAGAGCAAAGACTGAGCTTTCCTGAAGAAGAGGGAACCTGGCCTCATGACTGACATACTCGTCCGGCCTGAGTTTCCGAGCCTCCGCCTTTCAGAACTTGGCCTCAAGATGGTGACACCAAATCTTACTTGAACTTCCAGCCCCGACAGTCAAGTGAGCCGATTTCTTAAGTAAATGTCCCTCCCTCTGTCCCTCGCCCCTCCTTTACACACCCTCTTGGTTCCAATTCTCTGGAGACCCCAGATGCAGCAGCTCAGAAAGTAGTTATGAATCCAGATCGCCTCTTGTGAATCCCCCGGGCCCTTGAACCTTCCTGGGGACGGCTGCAAAGGGCCTGTGGCATCTCTGGCCCCACCCTTCTGGGAGAGATGAAAGAAAAGACGTCTCTGTAAGGACACGGGGCCAGGCAGCTGCTGCGTCCTGAGCCTGAGCGGGGGATGCACAGAAATCAACAGCCACCGTGAGCACACGCCCCTCTGTTCCTCTCTCTCTTGCCCCCTGCCCCTCAGGGCCATCCATGGTCGTCTGGCCTGGCCCAGAGGCCCAGGCACCTGCTGCTCAGGGTCACGTGTCTCAGGTGACTAGAGGACGGGGGAGGGGGGGCGGGGGATGGGACTCCTGCGTGTCCACCTCCCAGGTCCCCTCCCTTCCCTGAGCTGTCCTTGTGCTCTGACCCCAGTGCTGACCCCATCACGTGGTGTGTGGAGGCCCGGAAGTCTTTCCCTTCCTGAGCCCCAGGTTCAAGTGCACCCAGACCTTAGCTTTTCTTTTCTTACGGTGTCTTACTGTGTAGGGATCCCCCATGAAGAAGGCCGTAGAGGTTCTTGTTCCGTGTGGGAGACAGTTAACCGTCCCTCCGGACACAATAGGTGTTCCTGGCCTCCTCTGGGTTACGTGAGGTCGGGGAGCGCGGCACAGGGGGCAGTAAGTGGCTGGGGGGGGTCCTGCCCTCTTCCCACCCCCCGTGGCTGGTGGGCGCTGGTGGGCGCCGCTAGGCCCGTGGGACGGAGGTGACCGCTGGACACAGCAGGGCGGCACGCGCAAGGCACCGGGGCTCGGGCAGCCTTGGGGCGCAGATGCACCTCGACTCCGACCTGAGGGACAAGCTCATCTTCACGGAACCGTCCTCGGTTCTGGAGAGTTCTTCTCAGGAACCGTCGGCTCATTCCCAGGTACCTGGTCACACCTCGGGGGCCCTGCTGGCCAGCGGGGGTGAGACGGGATGCGGAGCAGTGGGCGTTTGCAGGGGAGGGCGACGGTGCGGGGAGAGGCCCGTCAGGCGTGGGGTGATGGGGAGCCCCTCCCGGGCCCACACTCCCATAAGCCATCTTTCCCTCGCGTCTCCGTGGCCACGGGGGGCGGGGGGTCGCTAACGGGGGCATCAGAGGCCTTGCCTACTGGGTAGGAGGGACAGCGCTGGGGTCCCACCAGGGTCCCCAGACCAGGAGCTGACGAGCCCTGGTGATTCTTGCCTTTCTGGACTATTGGTCTCCCTGGAGGCAGCGCGGGCTCAGATGAAGCATCAGAGTGCGCGTGCGCGTGTCCCTGCTCGTGCCCGTGTCCGGGCGCATGCGCTCCGACCGGGCCTTCCTAAGCCAAAGGGGAGACGCTGCTTAACGCAGCCGAGAACGTTCCCTGGAGTGCGCACGCAAAATTCCGGCCCTTCTCGAAACCTGTGTTGCTAGTGGGTCAAACGGTGTTGGTTTCTGTAAACGGCCGCGATGGGCGTTGGCATGGGGGCCTGGGGCCCGGAGGCACAGGAGTCACTGGCCACGTGGCAGACACTGTGGCTGGCCCCCCGCCCAGCCCGGCAGCGAGAGAGCCTCGTGGAATTATTATAAACGGGGAATGGATTTTAAAAATTCATGCTTCCCCATGTTCTTCTCTTCATCACATGGTTCTTTAAAAATATCACTCTGAAAAGGCAATCTGAAATATTTAAAGGACCATTCTTGATTAAAATCTAATAAAAGGTGGGGGTCGCCTTCCACATGACATACGAGAGTGGGGCCCAGGGTGGGGATGCGCTCACGTGCTCCGGGGGGGTGGCCCTCCTTCTGCTCAAGGCCACTGAGCGGCGCCCCTGCTTCTGTCCGGCGAATCCAGGCCCCTGCTACCTCCCTGTGCCTGGAGGTGACACCCAGCTCCAAGGACGGGGAGCCAGTCCCTGGGGCCCCACGGTCCCCACGTCCCTGAGGACCACATCTACCGGACGGCTGGGCTGGCGCCAGTGATGTGGCCAGCGGTGCCCAGTCCTGGGCTGGCCGAGCGCCCGGCCAGCCCCGCAGACACCAGCAGGGGCGTCCTGGGGGGACGGACATGCTGCTGGGCTTCCCGGTCACTTCCAGAAGGTGAGGGCTCGCTGCACCTGGACCTCGTCTGCTGGAGGGCACCCCTGCTGTGGACAGAATCCGCATCTGAGTGTTGAGAAAGCACCACTTGGGTGATTTCCGTGATGCCTCGCCCAGGCGTACGTGTCTGCTACCTTTGTCGCTTCTCAATTGGGAAAAGCATCGGAATGACTGGCAGCTCAGATGCTTTACACCAGCTCCTCCCAGGGCCCAGGAGCGTCCTCGAAACCTATAAAGTGGAAGAGGGACACAGTAAATGGCCCTGCGTCCCTGCTCCGGCCTGTGATTCAGGCTCCTGTAAGGAAGGGGCGGTGGGGCTTTGCCTCTGCTGCGCCAGAAGCCCCCATCACAGTAGTTCGGGTTACCACGAATCAAGAGCCCTGGGCCCCCCACCAGCAGGTCGCTTCTTTCTGCCCCTGGGGCCACTGCGGGCAGACACAGAGTGCGTTTTCCCAGCCGGGAGCCCCCTTCTCCTTGGAGGTCGGATGGGCTCCCCCTCCCCTTCAAAGGCCCCTCAGGGGTGCAGGGTGAGGATGCCGTGCCCCTCGGGGTCTGGCCTGCACGGGGAGCGCCCCCGTCACGTCTGGCCCCTGCAGCGGGCAGATGGCACAGGCTGAAGATGACGTCCTCACTCGTGAAACCACCAGCCAACTACAAGGGGACGGGGTGGGGTCGGGGGCCCCGGGGGCTGTTTCGACTGCATCAGGAATCCGCCTTCCTCCCGTTGACGGTTTGGCCACGGACATCGCCCCCTCCCCGAACTGTCATCTCCAGCGGTCTGTCCCCCGTGACCTGGGCGAACAGCCTGTCTAAAGCTCTGTCGGGCGTGTCTGCTTAACGGACAGAACACGTTTTATCTACAGCAAAACTGTCACCGCGGTTTGCCGGTGGCACACGCCCCCCGCCCCCTCGGCCACCAGGGGGCGCGCGCCGGGGAGGACGCAGGTGCCGCTGGGGCCACCAGGGGGCGCGGGCGCCACTCGGAGAACGCGACCGGCGCACAGGGGCCTCCCCTCCAGCCCCAGGGGGACGGCGCCCCGGGGTGCAGGGAGCGCGCGTCTGTGGAGGTGCGGCCGGGCCGCCGCCGTTCGTTCCGGAAGCGGGGACGGGGGAGGCGCGAGCCTGGGCACAGAAGCAGCCCTCGCCGCCAGCACAGCCTCGGCGCCGGGTCCAGGAAAGACCCAAGGCGCCCGGCTCGCCGGCCACAGGCCCAAAGTCTGGCGACCGTGGGGACGTCTAGAACCCCGCGGTAGTGAGAAGAGGCTTCCGGAAGGCTGTGGCGGGGTTCCCCGGCGGGTGTGGATGGTCCCAGACGCAGCAGGAAGGACCCGGGAGCACGTGTCTGCGGAGTCTGGCCCAGCAGGGTCCCCTCGCCTTCCCCGGGTGCCCGGGCTGGGAGGCCCAGGCTCAGGCTGGGTCCGGGTCCGCATCCGGGTCGGGCTAGGGCACTGGGTGTGGGGTGGGCTGTGCCAGGCAGGGAGGGTGAGTGGGGCCAGCCACTGTGCTCCCATCTGGGGACATGCTGGCGGGGGGGGGCTTGCTGGCGTCCGTGGGGAGGGGCCTCCGTGCCCTGTGTCCCCTTCATCGGCTGTGGGGACTCGGTGAGATCCTACAAAGCGCTAGAACAGGGGCCTGACGCGGGGCGCGTCGGTGGGTGTCGGCAGGGTGCTCCCGGCGGTGCTCCCACCGCCTCCGGGGCTGCAGGAGCACCCGGGGGACCCTGGGGGACTCACTGCCGCTCCGGCTCCCTGCTGGCCGCCTGCGCAGCCCCCGGAGGGCCGCTGGCTGAGGCTCTCGGCCGGTACCTTGGGTGAGTTCACCCGTCAGGTCGGGAGTGAACCCCAGCACCTCGCGGGGTGCTCCTGGGGCCCTGGCTGCGCACCGGCCCGCGCTCTTCTGGGGGTGGCTGGTCGGGCAGCAGTGTGTGGCTGAGATCCGGTTCTCCGGGCCCTCATGCGGGGTGCCCCGAGGGCCATCCGATGGCCCCCCGGCTGGCGACTCCAGTTCTGGGCTCGGATCTCATTCGTCTTGGATCTGTTTTCACCATTTCACCTTCAACAAAATACCTCAAACAACAGGCACATCCGATTGCCTGGTCCCTCCGCTTTTTGTCCGACGACTCGGAAAACCTGTGTTGATCTCTGTGCTAAGTGATGAAGCCGTGGGCTGTGTTCACACGGCCCGACCTGGGCACCTCCCTGGAAGCCGAGAGCGGCCTCCTCCTGAGGACATCACAGGGCCGGGCAGCTTGGGGACCTCCGGGCTGCCTATTCTGGGTCGTCTTTACTGTACTGGGTCTTCATAAGAAAGACTCAGGAGGGGCGCCTGGGGGCTCAGTCGGTTGAGCGTCTGGCTTCGGCTCAGGTCATGATCTCGTGGTTCGTGGGTTCGAGCCCTGCGTCAGGCTCAGTGCTGACAGCTCAGAGCCTGGAGCCTGTTCTGATTCTGTGTCTCCCCTTCTCTCTCTGACCCTCCCCTGCTTGCACTGTCTCTCTCTGTCCCTCAAAAATAAATTAAAAACAGTTAAAAAAAAAAAAGACTCAGGGACCCAGGGAGAGCCCTCCGAAAGCAGGCCACCCACTAGACACCACGTGCCCTGCCCTGACGCCGCGGGGGGAGGAGGTCTATTACTAACAGGCGTGAGCTGCGTGGAAAAGACAAAGACCTAACTTTCCTCATATACAAATTGGCCCCAGAAGTGAGAAAATAGTAACAATTAACAAACAAAAACCTTCGGGCGCCTGGGGGCTCAGTCAGATAAGCATCAACTTCAGCTCGGGTCATGATCTCACGTTCATGGGTTCGAGCCCCACGTTGGGCTCTGTGCTGACGGCTCAGAGCCTGGAGCCTGTTTCCAATTCTGTGTCTCCTCTCTCTGCCCCTCCCCCATGCACACTGTCTCTGTCTCTGTCTCTCTCTCTCAAAAATAAATAAGTGTCGGGGAGCCTGAGTGCCTCAGTCAGTTAAATGTCTGACTGTAGATTTTGGCTCCGGTCATGAACTCATGATTCCTGAGTTCAAGCCCTGCATGGAGCTCTGCACATGTGTGGAGCCTGTTTGGACTTCTCTCTCTCTCTCTCTCTCTTTGTCTCTCAAAGTAAGTACACTTAAAAAAATAAATAAAGGTTAAAAAATTAAAAAAAACCCCAACCCAACCAACCAAACAAAAACTCCAAAAGCCTTGTAGAAAACTCACAAGAGAAATCCATGGTTAGTGACGGTACTAAAAGCTGCTTGGTCTTATTAGAGATCAGAGAAAAGCAAAATAAAAATGAGAACCCACTCTCGCCCGCAGACTGGCAAACCTGTAAAGGCCAGGGTGTGAGACCTCAGGTGTGAGAGCGTTGGCAGGCACCGCGTAACTGAAGGGACTTCTCTGCATCCGTCCAAGGTTAAATACGCATGTGCCGTAAATCCCCGTGTTTCACTGTTACAACTCCGGGGATAGAGACACGCAGGCAAGGTCACGAGGACAATCGGACACGTGTTGGAGTTGACTTCACGCTCCCCAGTGTGGGGCTCGAACCCACGAACCGTGAGATTATGACCGAGCTGAAGTTGGACACTTAACTGATTGAGCCACCAGGTGCCCCAAGATTTTATTGTTTTTAAGTAATCTGTACACCCAACATGGGGCTCGAACTCACAACAGCAAGATCAAGAATCGCATGGTCTACCAACTGAGTAGCTGGGTGCCCCTGGCTTAAAACATTTTCTTAAATGTTGATTTATTTTTGAGAGAGAGAGAGAGACAGAGAGACAGAGAGCAGAGGAGAGGCAGAGAGAGAGGAAGGGAGAAGACCTGAAGCAGCTCCAGGCTCTGAGCGGTCAGCCCAGAGCCCGACGCGGGGCTCGAACCCACGAACGTGAGATCATGACCTGAGCCAAAGGCGAATGCTTAACTGACTGAGCCCCCCAGGTGCTCCAATCGCCTAAAACCTTTCCTATAAAAGGGTGTGTGGTTACTCAAGAGAGAGAGAGGGCTCTAAGGGGAGCGCAGTAAAGCGTCTGCATCAGACATGCCTGTGTCCACCTGGCCTTCTCTCAGATCCCTTTCCCGGCTTCTGAAATGGCCAGGGGTGCCCCGCTGCCCGAGGCTGGCCAGCTATGCCTTGAGTCTCTGGTTCTAGCCTTTCTGGGCTCAGATGAAGCACCACGTCCAAGGACCTGGGGCTTGGCTCCTGGCCAGCTGACCAAGTGTCCAAGCGACCCAGTGCAGAGCTGGGGTGCGGCTGCAAGCTGCAATAGCGGAGGGGCGGAGAGCAGGCCGGGGGGTTCCTGCTCTGCTCCCTCTGGTGCCTGCTTGCCAGGCGTGGCTTGTCCAGGCCGCCTGCCCGGCGTTCCCTGCGTGGCCGGGAGCCCGGCGTTCCCCTCCAAGGCCTGTGCCGAGGCCTCGGGGGCCCTGGGGCGCTTGCTCAGCTCTCCTGGCCCCGCACTGCCTCCGCCCTGCCCATCCTCACTGTTGTTGCAGGGGGGCCACACCCCCAGGGGCCTGTTGGCACTTGCACCTCGCCTTGACTTTGTTTTCTAGGGAGTGTGACCTAAGCCAGCTTCTCAGTGATACATGTCTGTTTGTTTGTTTTTAAAGCTTGTTTATTTATTTGGGGGAAGGGGCAGAGACAGGGTGAGAGAGAATCCCAGGCAGGCTCCATGCTGTCAGCACAGGGCCTGGCACAGGGCTCGATCTCAGGAGCCGTGAGATCATGACCTAAGCCTAAATCAAGAGTCGGACGCTTAACCCACTGAGCCACCTACGCGCCTCTTAGTGAGGTTTTTTGTGTTTTGGATTTTTTTTTTTGAGAGAGAGAAAGAGAGTGCATGCGTGCCTAAGTGTGAGAGGAGCAGAGAGCGAAGCTGGCGGAGGATCTGATGCAGGCTCTGCACGGACAGGCTGACAGCTACGAGCCCAACGCAGGGCTTCACCTCACGAACCGTGAAACTATGACCTGAGCCGAAGTCAGACGTTCAACTGACTGAGCCACCCAGGCGGCCGCACAGTAAGTTTTTAATTCAGCCATGCCACTCAAAATTGCACCCCACCTTCCCAAGCTCTCGCCTCATTCCCTTTACTCTGTGTTGATCTCTTCCCCCGCGCACTTAGCACCTTCTAGCACACTACTCCACTGGGTTGTTGATTAGTCTAGTGTTCTTTTCCCTGCTAGAAAAGACACTTGGAAAAGGTGGGATCTCCGTTTTGCTCACCAGCATATCTCAGGAGCCTAGCACGGTTCCTGGGACATGGAAGGCACCTAAACACTCAATGGATGACGTGTATGATTGAGATCAAAATACATGCCTGATATATCGTTGGGTAAAAAGCATAGTTTTCAACATCCCACGGTCAGGGGTTGGCAGAACCGCCTAAAGTGGTGTACAGACTCTACCCAATCTCTATCGAAATCCCAATGGCTTTTTTGCAAAAATTGAAAAAAGTCACCCCAAAATCCAAGTGGAATCTCCAGGGACCCCAAACAGGGAAAGCGATTTGGAAGGAAGTAAAGACAACTTTGGAGGACCCACACTCCCTGATTTCAGACATACGACAAGGTTACGGCAATCGGCACAGTGTGGCACAGCACGAGGACTGACGCAGAGATCAGCGGAACGGAATAGCGTCCAGAGATAAACCCCCGTGCGTGTGGTCAACTGATCTTCGGCGCGGGCACCAAACCACTCAGCGGGGAGAGGACGGTGGGTTCAAGTGGTGCTGGGAAGACTGGGTGTCCACATGCGAGAGAAGGAAGTCAGACCGTTATCTTACGTCACGTACAAAAATTAGCTTAAAGTGGATTAAAGACCTAAATGTAAGACCCCAACTAAAAGACTCCCAGAACAAAACAGTGGAAAAGCTTCACATCATTGGGCTTGGCAGTGATCCTTGAATATGACGCTCAAAACACAGGCAATGAAAGCAAAAATAGACAAATAGGACGCCATCCAACTCAAATACTTTTGATTAGGAGAAAACACAATCAACAGAGTCAAAAGGGAACCTAAAAATAGGAGAAAATAGTTACAAATTATATATCTGATAAGGGGATGATACTCAGACTATATAGAGAACTTCTATAACTCAACAGCAAAAATGAACCCAATTAAAGAATGGGCAAAGGAATGGAGGACACAGTTTTCCAAAGATGGCATACACGTGGCCAATAAGCATCAACGTCACTAACATCAGAGAAACGCAAATCCGAACCACAGGGAAGTGTTCCTTCACGTCTGCTCAGGATGCCTTCTGTCAAAATAACCCACAGAAAATAACAAGTGTGGGCAAGGGTATGGGGAGTTGAGCCTTGTGCCCTGTTGGCAGGGCTGTAAAATGGTGGGAAACAGTGCGGAGATGCCTCATGAAAATTTAAAAAAGAGCTACCATATAGTTCAGTGGTCCTGGTTCTGGGTGTAACTCAGAAGAACTGAGAGCAGGGTCTTATACGGTCTTCACACACCACAGTCCCAGCACCAATCTTCTTGACTGCCAAGCCTCGGAAGCAGCCCAAACATCCATCAAAGGGCGTTTATGGAATGGATAACCCAACTGTGGTCTGTTCAAGCAATGGGAAGATACTGAGCCTTCAAAAGGAAGGACATTCTGACACCTGCCACAGCACGGATGAACCTCGAGTGACATACGCCAATCACAAAAGGACATGTGCAACTCCCCTTATCGGAGGTACCTCGAGATTTAAGACACAAATAGGATGGCAGCGCCACAGGCTGGAGGTGCGGGATGGCAGTTCGTGTTTAATGGGGACAGAGCTCCAAGCAGCCCGCTCTGTGTGTCTTCTTCCAATTTGTGTGTACGGAAAAGATCAGCAAGTATACACACCACATTGTGCTTACTCCTGGAAGTAAATGTGGGAGGAGAGCACTCTAATTTATCCATTTCTCTGCTATTTGGCATTTTCAGAAAGAAAAGATATTACAGTTTTTTAAACCAGAAAAATATGGTTTAATATTTATAAAGTTTAGAGGGATAGTTAGGGAGCTAGAGGGTAGTTGGTGAGCTAACTCGTTTGAGATAAATGCTTGCGAATGCATGCTGGGACCCTGCCCACTTCTCCATCTTACGAAGGATTGTTAGTTTTACTTGCCCAGATAAAGTTGTGATTTCTACTTTTGTGCACTTATGCCCCAGGATTGTAATTCTAGAAATCAGAAGTAGGGTCCCGTAAAGTCGGCTATAAAATTCCCCCAGTGGGATCCTCTACAGACAGCAGAGTACAGGCAAAGCAGAGCAGAGCAAATAAAAGGAGTGAAGAGATGGTGATGGTGGTGGTGGTGACGGTGATGGTGGTGACGGTGATGGTGGTGACGGTGACGGTGGTGATGGTGACGGTGGTGACGATGGTGGTGATGGTGGTGATGGTGGTGGTGGTGGTGGTGGTGGTGGTGGTGGTGGTGGTGGTGGTGGTGGTGGTGATGGTGGTGGTGAGGGTGGTGATGGTGGTGGTGATGGTGGTGGTGAGGGTGGTGATGGTGGTGACGATGGTGGTGGTGGTGACGGTGACGGTGGTGGTGGTGGTGACGATGGTGACGATGGTGGTGATGGTGGTGATGGTGGTGGTGACGGTGATGGTGATGGTGGTGATGGTGGTGGTGGTGATGGTGGTGGTGATGGTGGTGATGGTGATGGTGACGGTGGTGATGGTGGTGATGGTGCTGGTGGTGGTGACGGTGACGGTGGTGGTGGTGACGATGATGGTGGTGGTGGTGACGGTGATGATGGTGATGGTGGTGATGGTGGTGGTGACGATGGTGATGGCGGTGAGGGTCGTGATGGTGGTGATGATGGTGATGGTGACAGTAGTTAACATTGATTTAGCTCATACTCTTGCCAGGCTATAACAACTCCATGAGATAGGTACCGTTATTGTGCCCATTTTACAGATAAGGACAGTGGGGCACAGAAAATTCATCAGCCAAGTGCGTGTAGCTAGGAAGGGGTGGAGCCCTGGACTTGAACCTGGTCTGGAATCAATATCCTGGTCTGCCTTTCCTCACCTCCACTGCAGCAGAGAGCAGAGGTCAGCTGGGCACAGCAGAGCAAAGCCTGTGGGCCGGGGTTGCCCTCAGGCAGAGGGAGCAGGCCTCATGGGTGCTCTGAGCCCCCACAGGACGGGCTTGGGCTCAGAGCACCAGGAAACCCCGGGAGCAATCCTCAGAAGGAGGAGGGTGGTGGGGAGGGCCTGAGCCTCCCCGAAATCACGTTTCTGCCATCAGTAAGGTTAAGGTCAGAGCTTCGCTCCTGGGGCGGGGGGCATGGCTGGGGAGAGGGGCAGGGCTCTGTTCCAGGGCACAGGCTACTTGGGGGAAGCCTGGTGATGTGTGTTAGGGCGCGCAGTGTGCACCATGGGAGCCCAACAAGCGTGCCCACACCCCACCGTCCGTACAACAGAGTGCCCAGTGCAGGGGGAGGAAGGCGACGGGCGGCCAGCGGACAGCAGTCCCTGCTTGCTTGGCCACACTGGTGGCCGGGGGTCACGGGAGCAGTGCCCGGCCCAGAGCGCAGTCCTGGGGCGCTCTGGCGGGAGGAAGAGCTTGGGCCTCTGGGGCTGCTTGGTTTGGACAGAGGAGCTGGGAGAGGCTTCGGTGCCCCTCCGGCTCTCAGCTCCTCCCCTGTGAGGCGGAGGTGGGGGAGGGGTGGATTGGGATGGTTCCCGAGACATTCCCGGGAACAGAAGGGAATCCAGCCAGGTATTCCCGTGGACCCCGGGAAGCTCAGGGATCTGGCCGCCAAGCCGGGGCTGAGCCTGGGTGAGGTCCACCAGGGGTGGGGGAGGGGAGAGGGGCCTGGCCTGCGCTTTCTCGGTTTTGTTTTCTGGAGTCTGTTGTCCTGAGAGCCAGCTGCAGAGAGGAGACTGGCGGACCTCAGCAAGAGAATCCGACACCGGCCGTTGACATTCTACCTGGTTGGTGCGACTTTAATCTGAGCCACGTATGTCTACACAGGCCAGCAAACTCTTCCTTGTTGCCCACGAAGAGCCTTTCAGGATCTGGCTCCCAGGCCCTGGACCAGATTTGCCGGTTCTCCATCCGTTTCTCCGTCACTGCCTGCGAAACGGAGCGCCCGTTTCCACATGACAGCAGGCTAGGAAAGTGGATCACACGGCACCCATTCCCTCCCCTTTCCAACTGTCTGTCACATACAGCGACAGTATCGTGCCCAGGGACGGCTTGGATGATCTGGGCAAGACTTCAACTTCAGTCTACTTGACCTGGAGAAAAAGACTTTGGGTCTCGTTTGGGAAACGCCCAGAAGTCTGGATGCCGTGGGCAAGGAAGTAAGCAGAGCAGCAGGTCTCCTGTGCTTCCGGAAAAGTCGGCGTTGCTGCAGGGGACAGAACGCTAACAGAGATTCAGCCTCTCGGTTCTGGAGTCGGGGCCAACGTGTCGCGGGACCACAGTCCCCTCGAAGGCAGGACGCGACCCAGCCTCCACGGGTCTTCTGTCCCCTGCTCCGCATCTCCGACTCTCCCCTGGACAAGGACACCCGTCCTGCTGGGTCAGGGCCCACCCTCGTGACCTTGTCTTCCCTTGCTCACTATCGACAGGGTAGAGGGTCGTGCGCTGGATTTAAAGCTACAGACGTTCTTAGTTAAAGACTGGCTCACGGTGCCCGGTGCCCAGTGCCCGGTGCCCGGATGGTTAACAACCTCCGGCCCGCCATCCTTCCTTCTTCCATTTCCTTTGAACACCCACCCTCAGCCCCCTTCCCGAAGGTTTTAGATGACCGATTGTACAATTACCGATTCCCATACGTACCTCTTAGGAGATGCGGCCACTTCATCGGCGAGAAACCTCCAGACGGGGCTTTTCCGTGTGCCCGGAGTTTTAAAAGGACAAGAAGCTTGTTGCGAACCCCATACTGTGAAACGTCCTGCAGACTCCCCCCCCCCCCGCCCCCCGCCTTCGGACGTGTGAAACTTTGAGATGATCTTTCCCGTGACTCGTTGGCATGCTGACCTTTATCCAGACGGCTCGGCCAGCTCGCGGGGTGTCCGAGGGAGGCGGATAGCGATGTGTGACGGAGCGGGAGAAGGTGAACCCCAGGACCGGCCGGCAGGCGGGACCCGTGGAGGCCGATCGATCCCGGCAGCTGAGGAGGCGTGCACCCCTCCCTGGGCCGGGTGCACCCCTCCCCCCGGGCCCGCGGGCACCCCCCACCCCCCCGGGCTGACGCGCCCCCCCCCCCCCCGCCCCCGGGCCGGCGCGCACCCCTCCCTGGCCGGCAAGGGCTCCGGGATCAGGAGGGGGCCGCTCGTTAGGGCACAGCCACTCTCCTCACCTCGAGGTCCTTCTCACAGCTCCACACC